>NC_133337.1:17649948-17913103 GCF_030506205.2 Paramisgurnus dabryanus
CAACAGAGATTCACCACACGGGCAACGGTTTCCATGGCAACACTGCCTCACTGACAGCAATGGTTGTGAGGATGACAAAGAGAGAGGGTAAGTGAACAAATGTCTCTCTCTCTTTAAAACCTGTTGTAGTGTCACTCTTCTTGTTTTGTGTACATTTAGTTTTTTATTAAAGCTATGGTCTACGATTTCAAAGATTTTTCATTATTAATAACCTCGTTTAGATGCTGGTTATGGTTCTACAGTAAAATCCTAACAATATGAAAAAAAGAAAAAAGAATAAAAAAAATCCATTCACTCTATTGGGTGTACAGCTGCAGAGAAGTTTACCAATGTAAATTTGTCAACTGCTCTCATCCAATCCCCCGCTCCACTTGAAACTCCACCTGGCACTCGCGTCTCCACCCCACCGCACCCACCCTGCTCCCCTACGGCGACATGAAATTTTGCGGGCAAGCAGCTGACAGGCTATGGTAGCTACCAAAGTAGCATCAGCTCAGCAATGGAGAAAAAACAAACCGACGGCAGCAAGCGGCCCCTGCTTGTCCCTACACTGTAAAAACTATTACTATGATCTACTCAATATTTTTGGTGAAGCATTTTTACACTTAAAAAAAATTGAGTAAATTTGAAAGCTGTGAAATCGAGTAGATTTCAATAATTACATAATTTCTAATCACAAATTAAATTGAGTAGATGGAATCAAAAATATTAAAGCAAATCAATAAAAAATCCTAGTGAAGTGTACTAAAAAATTGAGTTGATATCATTAAAAATGTTACTTAGATGTAGATGAACATTTTGTGAATATTATTTCACTAAAATAAATTAATTTTATTTACTTGATGTTATAAATTTATTTCATACTCATACAGTCAATGTTGGAAGAAAGAGAAAGTCTGTAGAGGAAAGAGCAGCGCACATTTTTTTTTTTTGAAGAATGCTGGACTCAAAGTAGAATCAATATAGGGTCCACCATTGACCGTTGGAGGAAGCTTCAGGGAGATTTGGGACTTAAAACTGCGCTGACACGGCTGACTTTTTGTTGAGCAGGTAAGCATTTATTTATTCTTTAATGGTGTGAGTTTCATAAATACCTTTTTATCAGTCTGACAACATGCTAATGCTGCCGGTAGGCATTGGAATGTTAGCCGTTTAGCATCGCCTATCACGGGTCAAAGTAATTATATTTCTTGAAGTGCTTGAATATATTTCAATAGGCCTAGCGGGTTTCTGTTCGAGCCGATCGGAATTTGAACAAGATGCGCTGTGTGCTGCTATAACAATTACCCAAAACCTTAGCAATACTAACTAATAATTATTGTGCAATGAATGTGCACTAGGCAGCACTTTTGACCAAGGTAAACAAGGCTAAGGAGGGGAAACGTATGCCAAACGTTGTTGTGAAAGTAAATCGCACATGGTAAATCTCTTTTCCGATGTTTACTACCTGTGATCACAGCTTGACTGAGTGACGTTGTTCAGGTCGTTTCCCGGTGGGAGGGATCAGGTAGCACAGAGGGGAGGGGTGTGTGTGGAGGGGCGGGATGAGTTTTTTAAAACTTCCCAAACGTCTCAGGCTTTCTCGACCAATTTTCAACATCGTAGACTACAGCTTTATACGCACATGCACGCTCGCACACACGCACACGCGCAGACACACTGATGGTCTGATTGTCATCTACAGTATTTGTTTTTAATTAACAAGCACTGAAGCATAAATGAACTTACAGTCATATAGAGACTGAAATCATATTGAAGATAAGTAATGAAGTCCATTATCTGAAGATGAGCTTTACTCATGCAAATGAGTTCAGAGGAAGATTTCTCATAAACATCCATAATTCTAATGAAACGCTTCATCAGCTCATGTCTTCAACCTCATATCACTTATTTATTATTTAATTGAGCCCTTTATCTTTTGATATTAATAAGGTTAACGGATGAGATGAATTACACAAGAGACTTCTCTGAGGGAAGAACAGAACTCACTGTTTATTTTAAACACAATATACCTCTCTGAATAACACACACACGTACACATGCGTGCACACAGACACACACACACTCACCGTCATGAAGCCGTCCAGTAGACCTGAGTCAGGTTTGGGTGGCGCCTGCAGTCGTTCCATTGACCATTTCTCAATGATGGATGACACCTGCTGACTCTCTGTGTTCAAGATCCTGAATCCAGTCATATTTACTCCACTGAACCGATACGGCTCCATATCCAGCGCAAACAGATCCTGTGTGTGTACACGTACAGTATAACATATCATACAGACACACTGTCTCACTCAGACACACTGTCCCACTTTTGTCTCTGAACACAGACACACTGTCTCACTCTCTGAACACAGACACACTGTCTCATTCTCTGAACATAGACAGAATGTCTCACTCTCTGAACACAGACACACTGTCTCGTTCTCTGAACATAGACAGACTGTCTCATTCTCTGAACATAGACAGAATGTCTCACTCTCTGAACACAGATACACTGTCTCATTCTCTGAACATAGACAGAATGTCTCACTCTCTGAACACAGATACACTGTCTCACTCTCTGAACACAGACAGAATGTCTCACTCTCTGAACACAGATACACTATCTCACTCTCTGAACACAGACACACTGTCTCACTCTCTGAACACAGACACACTGTCTCATTCTCTGAACACAGACAGAATGTCTCACTCTCTGAACACAGACACACCATCTCACTCTCTGAACATAGATAGACTGTCTCATTCTCTGAACGTAGACAGAATGTCTCACTCTCTGAACACAGATACACCGTCTCACTCTCTGAACATAGACAGACTGTCTTATTCTCTGAACATAGACAGAATGTCTCACTCTCTGAACACAGATACACTGTCTCACTCTCTGAACACAGACAGAATGTCTCACTCTCTGAACACAGATACAATGTCTCACTCTCTGAACACAGGCAGAATGTCTCACTCTCTGAACACAGATACAATGTCTCACTATCTGAACACAGATACACTGTCTCACTTTCAAAGTCTCTGATTTACTGGGCTTTTATGAATCATGCAGAAAGAATCAAGCTGAGAAATTAATCAAATCTTTAAAAGATATCAGTCAGAGATCTGAGATCAAAGCTTCACCAGTGGAAAGCTTTCAGACATTTACAGTCATGATTCAAAATAACACACGGATTACATCTGTGATTTTAAGTATATAAATTATACCAATTATCCAAGTAAATGTAACTTTGAGATTCCAAAATGTAAAATTGTGTTTCCTCTTTGATAGATAATGCATGCTTTAAATTTGTGCATGTGTGCGTGTGTTTGTATGTATGTGCGTGTCTTACCAGTGTAGTAAAGATGTAATGATAATATTCTGTCACCATTCCCATAGAAAGAGCCTTTCAAAAATAAAAGAACAAAAACATTAACAGGTCATTTATCTCAAAATCTATATTTTTATAAATAAAATCCATAATTTTATTTTATTTAATAAAAACATTATATTCCTGCCTGCAATCATGTGATGTCTTTGGGTGAGGGTTTATTGTTATCATGCCAATATAACATCTATTTATAATACATTATTTTGTGGTTTTGAGGTGAAATTTGAATCTGATTTGTTCTCGACAGGTTTCTTGACTCAAACACAAATCAAGTTTATGAAGTAACATCAGATGAGATGAGTGAAGATCTTCATCAGTGAACTCTGCATTAATGACTGAGAATATTTAATAAAAATCTTTAAAGCCTCCAGCCAATCCTCTCATTTAATTACATCTTAAATCTGATCTGAGACCTGCAGAGTAATGTCAGACTAATAGAATTTATAACACTGAGATTTAACATATGAAATATGATTGGGATGGAAGACCAGTAATGATTTACTACTGATCATCTCTTCAGAAAGATTCAGAGAGAGAGAGAGAGAGACAGAGATGGTTCCTTTTGTTTTTAATGGATAAGAAGATGGACTAAAAAGCGAATATTGAAAATGAGAACTCAACTCTTTCTAAAAAACACCAAGAATAAATGAATAAAGAGAACACGACATCTGTCTCCTGAATATCAAATATTTCATACTTTTAGCAAATATCACCCTGAGAAACCTTTTATGTCTGAAAATGTAGAGTAATAGAAAATTTCAGGAAATATTGATCATTAACCTGAATAGCTCTGAAAAAAGAAACAAACTGTGTTCATTTTATTATTCACATGACTCAGAAGAGGGGATTTGTGCTTGTAATTCTCCAATACTGTGTAAGAGAGAGCAGCAGATCTTCAGACCTCTGCAGAGAAACATCTGAATGAGATTGATTCACCTGTTTGAGGATCCAAGCGGCCATCTCATGACTACAGTCAAATATAACATGAAACTCTTTGGCCTTCTTCATGTCTTTCAGTAGCGGTTTGGCATCCTTGGTGTCTGAAGCGAGCTGTCGGATTTTCAGCCGGATGTTATATCGGGATGGAGCTTTAATGAGCTCCTGTAGACGGATGAGACCTGTGAAGACACAGACAATACAACACTGAGATGTGTGTCTGTGTGTGTGAGAAAGTGAGTGAGATTGTGAAAGTGTATTGATGAGATGTTTCTTCTAGACAGTCTGTGTTGTACTCAGTGACCGTGTTGTGTGTCCACATCAAATATTTTCATTTAAAATTAATGCTTAAGTAAAATACTGTATAAATAAAATGGTTTCTGACCATTTGACAATAACTGTCAAGCTTATTTTATTGTACACACACACACATGTGCATGCACACACAGTCACACACTTATGTGCATGCGCACAGCACACGCACGCACGCACGCACACACTTACGCACACACGCGCACACACAGGTATCTGGGTTCAGTATAAAGTGGTCAGATCAGATGTGTAGACATGTCTCTCCTCTGGGTTGAGTCTCATTTCAGAAGAGCATCTTGGGAAACTCAGCGGGAGGGGCTGAGCAAAGCTCTCCAGTGACCTTAACAACGGGTAACTAATGGTCGCCTGGCAACCGCCTCCTTTGATATTGTAGGTGAGACTGAGGACATTAGCAAGAGATGCAGTAAAAAAAACACTAACAACAATCCTTCCAGAACACAAAAACACAGTCAGGTGTAAATATCACCACGAAACATGAATGTTTTCTCAATAGTAATCAAATATAATACATTTGTCAAAATGTCTGGGACATATTTCACCCAAAATTTAAAAGAAAAAAGTTAATTATATTTGGAAATTTTCATTACTTTAACAATCTATCATTCTCATTCATCATAAAATAAAATATTAAATTAGGGCAGTTTTTGTTGTGCTGCCATTAATTATGTTGATTTATTTCTCCATTATTATTATTAGTCAGTAAATGTATTCATTTATAATCACTGAATATCTAAACTCTTTACATTCATCAATGCACATCACAAATAAAGCCATCCTCCACATTTAAAACAAATATTGTGTTTTACTCAAAAAAATAATCACAGTGTCTAATAAATAATTGGTTAATAAGAATGGCATTTCCTAAACTTATTGATCTTCATGTGTTCAGAATTGACTGAGAAAAGATTGAGAAAAGATTCCTCAACATCTGAATCACCCAGAGATTAAATGAGAAGGTGAGATGGTTTTCAGTGTGACTACTTATGTGTCTGACAGATAAATGAAACGTCTGTCATGTTTACAGGTTTGAGAAATGTTTCACAATCTCATGTCTTAAATGTTACAGGATAGTGTATTATGTAACAGCTTGTAGTTTTGTTAAAAAACTTGTTTGTTATTTGTTAACTGAGTTTTAATGTCCTCAGCTTGTATCAAACCTGATATTGTTCCTGTAAAGTTTCTTGATTTGTGTTCAAACATGTGAGTAGAGATGTGTGTGTTACAGTTATAAATGAAGGTGAAAAGCATCTGTCAATGTGAACTTTACTCAATCTCTTCTGGTTTTCAGCAGAAAAACACACGTGGTTTTGGTTGACCATGACACACTGACATCATAAACCTTTGCATCGCCTAAATCTGTACACAGAAGTGTTTACAGCTCATGCTGTATGTATTCCTAAGCAAAAGCATCGTCCATTGCACATGAGCAAAGTCTAATCCGTCTCATCCACCTCACAGGAATCACAATCAGCTCTCAATGTTTCTAGAAATCCATGTCTGATGCTGAGCTGCGGTTTGATGCCTCAGGTCAGTAATAAAAAGCGAACAGAGTCTGAATTTCAGCATCACGCCGGCTGCGAAATGTGTTTGTAGATGCCAGACAGGCTTTGATTTGCCGACAGCGTGAGCTGCTGCTGAATATGTAATTAAAACAAATGACTTCAGTGCCTGGTTTCATTCAATTTGTGTGATTACAGTAGAAACGCTCCGAGAACGTAATAAAATTCTTTCTATTAATTAGAAAAGAGTAATGAGAGAAAAGAATCGGTATGATTTATGTGTGCAAAAGCAAACAGCATTAGGAGAAAAGTGAATGAGATTTTCAGAGCGCTGAGATCTCTACAGATATTAGAAGATCATTTTCTCTTTATACACCATCATCTTTATCACTAGAGATGCACCGATCGACCGGCCAGAGACCGGAATTGGCGCATTTTACACATAATTTCATGACATTCCGATACCGATCGACCGGACCAATCACTTAAACCATTTTGTTACCAGTGGCGCAAGAAATAACGTCACAGCCACACGGACACTAGCATCCAATGTTAATTTAATTCTGTACCCAAAAACGCGATCCATTTGACATAAAGAACACGACTTAAACTGCCCCCACAAATTGCGCCGTAATTACACTAAGGCAATTTGGTTTCAAAAGGACGCAGTGATTTTTGGCTTCACTGTGATAAGATGTAAATACAGGTGCAAAACTAAGCGCCATCACAAGTCCAATGCATCATCATCTCATATTTAAAGGGGACAGAGAATGAAAAAACATTTTTACCTTGTCTTTGTTGAATAATGGTAGTCTACGCACATTCACAAACATACAAAAAGTGCTAGACATGCTAAACATCTCAGTCTCATAGAAATTCCTCTTTTAGAAATGTCAGCCAGAAAACGGCCCAATCTGAAAAACTGATGCTTATGACATCACAGGCATCTCACTGCCCCTCCACTTTAAAATTATTGGCTACATTTTTTGAGTGGCAGCAAAGTCAGACAATCAGTAATGAGATTGCAAGTTAAGCCAGTAGGGGGAGCCAAATAGGTGCAAAACCACTTGTTTAAAATCCCCCACCCTAAAAGAGCTATCTGAGAGAGGTTTTTAGGAAGCTTCTAAGGCATTACAGACCCAAACAAAAAATTTTTGTCTCCATGTCACATCACAGAACAAGGATAAATACTCCGTTCAATCATTCTATGTCACCTTTAAAGGAAAACACCACAGTTTTTCAGTATTTTACTATGTCCTTTCCTCAACTTGGACGAATTATAGGTGCTCTAAGCGAATCTGTGTAACGTCACTTCTTGTTGATGTTTGAAGTGTTACTAAACGGAGTGTAGCTAACTCCTCCCTCTCCCCTTTCTCTCACACTCCCCCTTGCCCCTCCCTCTCCCTTCCATGCTTCCTCACACGCACTAACCCCCCAAACCCCACCCCCAAATCCTTCTTGTCGTTTATTGGCTGGAACATGTTTGTTATATTTCGTGGTTGTAGGCTTCATAGATATGTATAAAGGCCTTTATACATATCTATGGTAGGCTGCGCCACTTTGTTTTTGTTGCCATTTGTGGAGCCTAGGCTGTCTCCAGAGATCGCATTTTTTTACAGTGTGTTCAGGGGACATGCAGCTAGCAGATAGTATGGAGATGTTTGCTATATGTTATATGGCCTAAAACGCCTGAATTCGCTTAGAGCTCCTTTAATACACACCTATCTTTTTTCAATGCGGCCACTTAATCTTTGTACAGTGCGTCGTGACTCGTGAATGTGTTAGCATTTAGCCTAGCCCCATTCATTCCTTAGGATCCAAACAGGGATGAATTTAGAGGCCACCAAACACTTCCATGTTTTTGCCATGTTACATGAGTAGTTACATGATTAAGTATGATGGCACAAAATAAAATGTGGCGATTTTTTAAGCAGAGAAAAAATGAGAACTATATTGAATGGCAGAAGAGCACTAGTTTGCAGCACTTCGACCGTGGACGCAGTAACATCAACACTCCTGACTACTCCCCCTCTCACTCAAACTTCCGTCAATATTAATGTTACTCATGTACTCATAATAATAAAGTTATGTATTAAAGAAAAGTGGATTTTTGTTTGTAGCATATATGCTGACAATGTTAGTTCTTAAGAATTGACAAAAATCGGTATCGGCAGGTCACACCTACAGAAATCGAAAGAGAAAATTGCAATCACTGCATCTCTAATCATTATTCCATTAATAACATTGTGCTCACCAGTGCTGTCGTCATAGACCACAGTGACCGTCCTCCATCTGAAGAAATGGACGAGGTCCAGTATGGCCCGACTCAGAGATGAGAAATCTGGATACAGACTGACATAATATGAGTCTCTGTTATCGGACACCTGATGCTTCCATCGCGTCTGAATGTGAGGGACGCCCAGAGCGTTAGATATGGACTGAACCGCATTGGCTGATGAGCTGTGGGAGGGGCCAAAGATTGCTGCCACGCCCAGAGAGAGCTGCTCACAGGCTGTAGATGTGAGATTAAAAACAGCAAAATATTCTCTCAACAACAACTTAAACTTATTAAACTCTACCAATTAATAACTGTATGGTTAACATTTATTACCACAGAAATGTTTTTCTCCCATAGTTATATTGCAAACACTTGGTATTCAAATACATAAGATCTAACGGAACGGCTTTAACTGATGACTGTAACATTTACATTTGGGTGTGTTTCTCACATAAAGACTTTATTTACATTTATGTATTTTGCAGACACTTTTATACAAAGCAACATATAATCCTTTCAATCTATTTGATCAGAATGTGTGTTCTCTGGGATCAAACCCATGACCTTTACACTGCTAACATAATGCTCGACTATTCAGTGACTTTAAGAATTGAGCTACAAAATCTCAGAAGGCTCAAAAAAGTCATATGGATGACTTCTTTTGTTTTTGCCAGATGAAATAAACTCCTGCCGATTTACAACAAAAGATGATGGGATTTTTGTGTGAAATATCAGTAAGTAAGTAGCTATGTTTCCATTATCCTTTAAATTGTACCAATTGACATTGCGGATTGAAAATACAGCCAATGGAAACACGTAAATTTCGCAAAAACTCCCATATATGACAAAAAAATTAAGCTCGCATGAGGTTTTTCAGGCAATTTGTGCCGCAATCACATGATGTAAGTCGCATAATTATCATTTAAAGATGACGCATTATGAAATAAAACCTCCCAGAAACATCTGAACACGTGTATGCTCCCAAGTATAAGAGGCTTTCCTTGCCAATAATGTTTGGAAAACACTCCTACATCTCTTTTAATTTAAAATAATGTACCATTAGCTCCAAGAAACACCTATACATTGCCGCTCCTAAGTATTAGGGGATTTTCTTGGCATTAATGTTTTGATAACACTCTTATGTTTCTCCTGGTTAAAAATAATGCATATTCGGTGGATGTGATATTATTAGTGAACCTACCAACATCAGTCGACATTATGTTTGGAATGACGAGAGGAAAAACGTTGTTTTAGTCGCATATATTGCACTGTTAACGATTTCCCTGTATTTTTACAGTACGGTACTGGCAGCACGGTTGCCAGTAAGTTACTGTATTTTGGTTTTACAGTACTGTACTGTAATACCATTTTACAGTACACAAACTAGTACTGTATAGTTACAAAGCAGTACTGTACTGTAATTTTACAATATTTTATTACAGTAGTCTATTTTTACAGTAATTTACTGTAATGTCTATATTGACCCATAAATACTATTTATTACTTATTACAGTTAATACAATAATATTATATATAATAGCTAGATATTTAGGTTTAAATCTATAGTTATTAATATGGTAAAAATGCTACATTAAAACATAATGAATTAAAAGGCAATCCAAGCAATGTATGTATCAAAATTTTATTTAAAAAAAAACATTTAATTGAAACAAAACATATTTAAAACAAGATTTTAAACAATAATAAACATATAAACAAGTTAAATAAAATAAAATCAACAAGTATAAACAAGTTTGGAGACCCCTGCTGTAACATATTTAACTCTGGCAAATAGAACACTGTTCCATAGTTTGAAGTTTTCAGTTTAAAGTCCATCATCGACTAAAAGGTAACATTTCACTGTGGTAAAAAGAACACTGGCCCATAGTTTTAAATATTCTACTTGAATTTCATTGAACACTAAAAATAAATTTAAAATTAAACTGTGGCAGACAGACCACAGTGGCCTTTACTTTGAAGTCGTCCATTCGAACTCAATCAGCGACTGCATGAAGCTGTTCACAGGGGTTAATGGCCACAGCTTTTCTCTGCACCAAGTTCCTTGTCTTTTTGCTTGCTCCTTGTCTGCATGTGCACTTCTTCCCATCTTTGGAATTAATTCTATCCAGAAACCTGTTAGAAATATCATAAACATTAAGTCAACAAATATAAGATAGAAAAAGATTCTTAAAAAACTAAACTCAGCCTTAAATTTACTCCTATTCTGAAACCTTTTGCTCTTATTCTACTGTTCCACACCTAATTACATTAAAATACAGAAGATTCACTTACCTCAGAACAAACTCTTTCCTCAATGGACAGCATCCACCTGGATCATGTCATGATTGAATGTACTGAACAGAAAGTACAATTGTTACTGATTTGGACACAACTTTTTATTCTGAAAACAAAATCTTTTGTCAATAAAGTCCAGGGACACCTCTGCTAAATAAATACAATTATTAAATTTCTTATAACCAAAGTCTGAATATTTCTGTTTGTATATTTCTACATGGCAAACTAAGACAATTCTGTACATGTTGTGTATGGTCGTGTTACAGTGTTGGGTGTGGGAATTGTGAATGAGTGTATACATGGGTATTTAAAGAAGCTGTAGTGGTAAAGTGCAAACTTACCGAACATAATGTGCTTTGGTGTGTCTGGTGTCACCCGTTGTGCCTCCACATCTGCCTTAACTCCTGAAAAGTGCAAAGGACACTCAGGTAAACTACAAATAAAAAGTGATTAGCCACATTACTGTGTACTTTTACATGTGACGTGAAAGCATTTAATATTGCAGTCAAAAAAATACATGACTTGTAACTGTACATCATGTTCTTGCCTGGTTCCTTTAAAGATGATCCATCTTACCCAATCCGACTTACAAGCAATGGTAAGACTGTAAAAAATACAAATGTTACAAAATCTGTTAGCCATAGAAATAAGTAGACATTGTAAAGGAAATGGAAAAAGAAAATTAAGTAATACTTTACTACAATAGTTTATTCCTTAACATTTGGTAATGCCTTAGCTAATATGAACTAACAATGAACAATATATTTTACAACATTAATAATATTTGATAATGTTCATTGTGCAGAGACAAAGTGATTGATTTAAAAATGTATTAAGTGTTTAAATCTAATATCATGTTATGCTAACAAATCAAACCTTTCTGTAAGTGTTTAGTCAGTTGTAAAACAAATATATATATATTAGTTGTTATATTATATATTATATATAAATATCTAAATAAGTCTTTTTTTTATTATTATTCTATAACATCTTGTCTACAGAAAATATCTGAAAATGTCTCGTTTAGTGCAGAAAATAGCGATTTATAGTGACAAGGTAAAAAGACTTCCCCTAATGTTTAACCCGGACGGCTGCGGTGTAACACGCTATTTCACGCAAAGTTTTTTAAGTTAGTAGCTAGCTGCTCACTTTAAATATAAACATGATCGCCTAAATCTGAGCAATCCCGGTGATGCCAGTTTCCTACACGATGTTATAATGGACTATTTTACATCCAGAGATGAAGGATCAGATGACAGAGACGAGAAGACAAAGGTACGTAAATGCGGAGCCCATTCTCTTTTCGTGCATTGATTTGATGCGTTTTGGAAACTTATATACAGCGTGTAATGCATCTGAAGTGGTGGAAACAATATGCCATAAAAATGTATTGGACAACTTACTGGACGTGTAAAACGCTTTAGAGAAGATATTCTCTGCTTTTGCTGATATACCGTAATATATAATAACAACAACAATAAGCGCGGCAATCCCTTACGTTCATCTGATATTAAGATGAGCCCAGGTCTGAATTATATTTGGTCGAAGTTAAAGCTGCGATGAGTTCGATGTATGTATCCAGTTAAATATGAGGTTTCTTGTTTTCTCTTCTGTGGAGGAGTTCGGTACTACAGTATGCTGTGTACGGCGTGTCAAGTCCTGACTGTTTACAACCACGAGTCAGCCTTGCCAAACAGTCGAACTTAATACTTTTCTCTGACGCTAAGGGGTTGTGTACACCAAAACTTTTAAACGCGGCTGAAAACGCCTTGAGGACGCCAAATGCCAGCTGTTTTTCAGCTGAGTGCCAGCTTTCTTCAGCTGAGCGCTTTGATAGCTGTGATACTTCAGCTGCGAGCCGGTTGGTTGCTGTGGTAATGTCCCGCCCCTCCTCCACTGTGATTGGGCGGCCGTGTGAGAACTGACATTGACGAGCGGAGCTTTTCTCCCAAAGTTGAATCTCTTTCAACTTTCGACGCTCAGCTCCGAGCGCGGAAAAACCGCCGAGCGCCGGTTTTCAGCGCGGAAAAAACCCGCTTGCGGCTGGCTTATTTGAAAAACGCCGAGCTTCCATTGGAAACAATTGAAAACATGCGCCGGCCGTGGGCGTAAAAGTTTTGGTGTACACAACCCCTAACTGAACGGATGAAACGCCGAGATAAACGACCATTATGCTGGGACCGCAAGACCGCGCTGGCGGGTTGTCTTTGTCCATTTCGTTAAAAATATTCATTGTCACCACACTTTCAACACAATATAAACTCACCAAAACCCTCATAATTTAGTTAAAACAACCCTATATTCATTAAAAAAGGTGTAAAGCGAGTTAAAGCAGCGGTAGACATCTGTGTGTAAGCTTACTTTCTGAGGGAGATTGAAACTTTGTTGGCGACCGTTTTTCTCTCTCATTGCACGTTTAAAACAATATTGTGACAAACTATTGACAACATTCTTAAACTAAAAATTAAGTTTTCATGAAACAGAAATATTTCAAACTTACCGAACTGCCAGAAATCAATCGTCCTCCTTCAGCTGCAGCCAGGAGTTGTGCTCTCTCTCCCTCTGTGTGATTTGACGTTGGCGCACTTTCTCTGATTATTGCAAGTACACCTGGCACATTACAGGAATGGCTACAGCAAGGTTACATCAAGACCAAAATATACTGTAAAATTTTCCCGCTCAAACAAATTTACCCAGAATGCATTATGAACTGCAGTACTGTACTGTAATGTACACATACAGTATAGTACTGTGGATTTTTACAGTAATGTACTGCTAAATCTACAGCGACATCTAACAGTGTGGGTAATGGAAACACTGTCCTTTTGTCCTGTTTTTTTGTTGACATTTAGAAAATAATGCTAAAGTTTTGCGCATATCTGTAATGTAAGCACAGCTATTGTAAGCCAATATTTCCCACACAATACTGGAGCGGTTTGTCACATCAAATGGTGAAAGTTGTTTTTTACTGAAGTCAAGATCACTAATGCAGATATTCAAATGATGTGCCTCTATTTGTGACTTTCATTTTCTTCTGTGATCATAAAGCATATGTTCTTTGACAGAGAAAGCACCTCAGATGCTATTTCTCTAAATTGAGCCCAATTTTACTTTTAATTCCAGCGTAACAATCGCATCTGAAAGCGGCCAGAAAGAAAAGGGGGTCATTAAAATTACTAATGAGTCCAGCACTGAAGCGTTCGCTCGAGATGATAAAGCACACAGAAATAGGACAGCGTGAGGGAGGAGAAAAGAGAAGAAATCTTTAAGATTTCACAGTTTTTATCTGAACAGGGGAAGAAAACAAATTCATCCTGAGATTAACCTGTGTGACTTTTACTCTCTCACCTTTCCTGGAAGCCTCAAAACTGTCAAAAACGTTGATTCTCTGGATGTCATACGTTAGTGTGGTGTTGGGCAGAAGTGTTCGGTTCCTGTTGATGGTGTTTAGTGCAAATTTAAAGGCGAGTTCTTCTGGTCCTGAGGGTCCGCTCTCGATCGACTCGAAAATCCCACCTGTAGACAGACAGACAAGCATCTGGATATTAAAACATCATCTAATTATTTTCATGTAAGCATCCAACACTTATGACTGATGATATCACATACTGCAGCACTCTCAACCAATCATCAGAGCTGTATATGTCATGTGACTGATCACTCTGGTGTCATAGGAAACATGACCTGATGATGTCATTCACAAACAGTACAGTCATGTATAGTTAAAAAAATAAACTCCACAGTGGGTACGTAAGATCATCATTGGTTCTTTCATCACGACACAGAAAGCAAACATATTGATCAGTAATTAGAATATATAAGGCTTCATAAGACATATATTCACTGGAGTGGTATGGATTTATTTTTCTGATGATGGATGGGCTTTAAACAGACACTATTCAATGCTATTACAAAGCTAAGAATAGTCTGGGTATTATTTACTACTGTATCACTCTAAATGTGTTCAGCTAAAGAAAAGAAGTCATATACACCTAGGATGGCATTACGGTGAGTAAAACGTGGGCTGATATTTCATTTTTGGTGAGCTGTTCCTTTAATCTGAATGCAATACAACTGTAAGAGAAGATAGAGAGATAACAGAGAGCCTTCAATCACGTAAAATAGAAGTGATGACTCTGACTACATCAATTATCTTAACACACAAACTCTATTTATGTGTCTCATGATCTTAAAGGGTTCGTTCACCCCAAAATGACAATTTGATCATAAATCACTAACCCCCTGTGTGGTTCTAAACCATCATTGTTTTCAGAACACATTTTTAGATATTTGATAAAACCAGGAGGCTTGTATCTGTCCCATAGATTGCATTTTGATTGAAAGACATCGCCAAAAAGGTCCATGTGCCATCAGTAGTTTAATAATAATATCATGAAGCGATGAAGCACATTTTGTGTGCAAAGAAAACAAAACGAACGATTTTATTCAACAATTTGTCCTCCTCTTTGGTCGTTCGGTGCACAATCATGAGAGGACTACAGCGCATGTTACTAACATGACCTGCTGACGTAGTAGGAGACAAAGAAGTTGTATTAATACAGCACCTTTCCATAGCTCAAGGTCGCTTCACACAGTTGTATACAAATCTGCACATTCACATACACAATACAAACAGATATGGCCCGATTTAGCCACATTATCCAAAATACATGTTGAAAAGATACGTTTTTAGCTTGAATGTAGGCAAAGACGATATTACAAAGTGTAGGGGGGGTGTACGAGGGGTAGCATTAACACTAAATGACCTACCACCTACAGTGGACAGCCGAAAACGAGAAATTGACAAAAGACAAAGCTCAGATAATCTGAGGGACCGGGTAGGAGAGTAGGAGTAGAGAAGGTCAAGCAGGTAAGGAGGCACAAGACCATTTTATGCCAGCTAGAGTGAGAGAAGTTTGAAGATGTGCAATATTACGAAGATGGAAAAAAGTTTTTAACGATGAGAGGCAAAAGACATAGATGAGTCTTAACATGGACCCCGTCAATTTCAGAGGACAGGTCCATACTTTTGACTAAGGTAGCAGAGCCAATAATCAATATTTCAGATTTGTTATTATTTAGTTTAAGAAAATTCAAGGACATCCAATGCTTGATATCCCTGATACATGAAGTAAGTGAGTCAGACAGGGATAGCCTATCAGAGCTGGTGGTATGATAGATTTGAATGTCATCAGCATAGCAATGACACTGAAGTCCATATGTGCATATGATGTCACCAAGTGTATAAATGTAAATCATAAACAGAAGTGGACCCAGAACTGAACCTTGAGGAACACCCTGTGAGACCGGAGCAGTGGCAGATTTATACCCTTGTATGGTGATATAATATTTCTGTCGCTGATGTAGGAAATGAGCCAAGAAAGACCTAAACCACTGATACCGATATCAGAAAGGCAAGAGATGAGTATTTCATGGTAGACTGTGTCAAATGCAGAGCTTAGATCAAGAAGAATCAAGAGTGGAGGTGTGGACTAATACACATTTTCATATCTGTAGTGCGAGTTGTGTGATTCAGTGAAACAGGGAACAATTTGCATATTCATAGATCTGCGTATACTATATGAGGCATGGGTGTGGATTTATATTTAAGAGTTTTAACTAAGAAAATTATTAACTACAGGGAGATCTTTAGATTTAAATACTTATGCTCAAATGTTTGATAATAGTTTTGTAGACAAACACAAATGTATTTATAAAACCAAAATATTAATCTAAAAAAATTAAACGTGTGAATTAGAGCAGAGCATGTGTTTAAAGCACGCACCATTTATTCTCTTTAGTTTATTATCATCATCATTTAACAGATGATATAAATCATGTTGTTTGGGAACCAGATGGACCGATTTTACAGGGAGAGTTCAAAGCCCATTTTTATTGTACATTTCAGAATCGGTTTTGTACAAAAACACAGACTAAATATGTGAGAGAAACAAGGTGCTGTTTTTTGGTATGCATGTGTTAGATCCTGTAATCTAATCTCATCATCAATAAAGCTGTGAATTAAATTATTTGAGCTACGGAAAACTCACCATCTGGAAACACTGGGAATACCTGCACCAGTGGAGAGGGCAGGAATTTTAATCTGAGTGGACCTTGGTGAAAAAGGGTTTCTAAGGTTTAGAAACATATTCAAATGATAAACTTTCTATAAAAATAGTTAGGTATTTCTGAATCTTGCGATTATTATTCAAGCGATTGTTATCATTTATGCATGATTTCTTCTGCTTGCCCACAAAAATATTTTCTGTATTAATTCTGACTGTGTGGACCAGCAGTCAATATAAGTGGGCCAGTGACACCCTGGCCTTTATGTAGCCAAGCCACTGACACACACAAGCATGCACGGATAGCACACACACATACGCACACGCGCACACGCACACACACGCGCTCTCTTTCTAAATGAGTACATACACACCACAGATGTTTTAATATGAAGCTAACTGTAATAACTCCAGGCTGAGTCAAATCCTGTGAGAATCTGTTTTTTATTTTTAGAAGAAAACTGAAACTGTTTACTTTATGATTTATATATGGTTTATGGTTTTATGGTTTACTTTCATTTATATATGAATCTATTTCTCTAATGTCCTCAAAGGGAGATTTAATTTACTGCTGTGGGGAAAAACTTTCCCCAAACTACAGCTACACACAGACCCTGACGCACACCAGCACTTATAAACCACAGTGAGTTATTAATATTCATAATACATCAATAAATTTTATTTTAATTGTAACAGCATATTCAGATATGTGGAAATATGTATAAATGTACATGTATAAATGTAACTGTATGTATTGTATCAAGTTTCTCTCTCTCTGTGTGTGTGTGTGTGTGTGTGTGTGTGTGTGTGTGTGTGTGTGTGTGTGTGTGTGTGTGTGTATATATAATGATATATTTACTTTAGGATCATGAGTCTGATAATAAACTAAACTGAATTATTTTTATTTAAAGTCTGATGTCAAATCTGAGAGAAACACTGATGTACAAAGACTTCAGCAACATTAAAGAGATACAATACAGTATGTGATTCTGTATTAATACACAACAAACACATGGTCCTCTGTCTCTCTCTCTCTCTCATTAGGTCTCTGCGTGAGTGAATGTGACACCAATGTGAAACAGATGGTGACCCATCTCTACTGTTCAACTAAAAGTGTTTTAATGAAGACACAGCATGTACACAATATTATTTACCTGTGTATGTGTGTGCGTACATCTCTGTGTGTGCGTACGTGTGTGTGTGTGTGTGTGTGTGTGTGTGTGTGTGTGTGTGTGTGCGTACATGTGTGTATGTGTGTGTGTGTGTGTGCGTGTTGATATGGTCAGATGCAAACGTAGAGAACTCAGAACTAAAAATTATTCTGAAGGAATGTTGTCTAGCACTCATAAAGCACGTTGTGTGTGTGTGTGTGTGTGTGTGTGTGTGTGTGTGTTACAGCTGTGAGCTGTGTGTTATTCACACTGTGCTGTTTGTGATCACACATTCACACCTTTAATGTAGCATGAAAATATAATGAACCACTCAGACTGACAGAGAACAGAAACAGAGATCAATCATCACATCTGATTATCACACTGTGTGTGTGTGTGTGTGTGTGTGTGTGTGTGTGTGTGTGTGTGTGTGTGGGTGGGGGGGGGGGGGGGGGGGGGGGTTGGTATATGTGGTTTACAGGGACATGAATAGTGTTTAATGTCATGTTTATTATGTGTGTGTGCGTCTTTGTGTGCATGCGTACGTCTCTCTCTCTCTCTCTCTCTCTCTCTCTCTCTCTCTCTGTGTGTGTAATTATGATTAATCTTTTATCCTCCTTCAGTCTTTGTGATGCTAAAAACAGCCTCGGTTGTGATGATGTTATCAACACAGAAAGGTAAAATGTCAAGTCTGTGCTTAGGGAGAGAGAGAGAAAAAGAAAGAGAGAGAAGGAGCTTTATTTCACACACACACACACACACACACATAGAGGTCTCAGATCAGTTTCAGAAAGGAAAATGTATTTCATTCATCTCTTCACATCAGTTATATATCAGTGTTCACTTCTTCTGTATTGCTCATGTGTTGCTCGGGAGACTTTGTGGAGTTCTCATGAGTATTCCTATATTCATCTCAGACGTTTCTCTTTACATTTCAAATAAAACCAGACACAAATGATTGAGTTGTGAAGAGGACGGCTCTATACTCTCATATCTCAGCTGAGCTTTCAGACAACTGATGTTCAGACATTGATGAGGTCAGAGATGACTTCTAGCTCTTTTCCAATTTTGTGGTATGACTATAAGCTCGGTACAATGCGGCTCAGCTCGCTTTACTTTGGCTTGGTTTGATTTTCCACTGACAGTTTAGTACCACTTCAAAGTGGGCGGGATAATACCGTTGTGCCGCCTCTACAGCTATGACATCATCCAATAAACAAACACAACACAGGTGCAATGAAGCATATCCATGGAATTGTGTTCTTGATTCTCAGCATGTGGATGTCTTTTACTGAAAAACTAAATTGATTATTCACCTTGATATTGTATTTGCATAATTCACCACTGTATTTGGTGCCCAAAAATACTGCACAGAAAGGAGCACAAACAGACAGCCGTCATTGAGGCGATTATTATTTAATTGTTTAAACCGTAATTGTAATCCCAATTCGTTTAAGATTACAAATTACAATACATATATAACAAAAGGCAGGCGACAACATCACCTGGTTTGCTTGATTGCGCACAAGGATAAGCTAATGTTGTATTTAGCAATGACGCTGGTACAGTGACGATTCTCTCTGACCAATCAGTGATCTGCAGTGTTTATACGTCACATTTTAGTATCAGCATTGGAATCTCAACTGAGGAGGTACTCAGGTACTGTACTCTGTGGAAACCCCCTAAAATGGAGCTGTACCGAACCATACTATGTAGTGAAAAAAATCTTTAAAAAATCTTGAATTAAGTCGTCGTCAGTGATTTTCTGGTGGTTTTACAAGCAGCTTATCTGCAGTTAAAAAAGAGAAATCACAAACTCACATTCAGTGATTAAATAGAGATTCATTCATGTCAATGGAAAAAACTGTTGTAGAGAACACAACACACCAGTAACACACACACACACACAACACACACAGAGAAACAGAGAGATGTGTATTGTGTCTCTAGCGATATTGATTTAGGTTTTTAAGATCCCTGACTGTAATTTTCAGTTTCCACTGTGAAGATGATTTCTGTTGACCAAACACATCTGACAGCATAATGATGTTCAAGTGTGTTTGTGGATAACATTCAGATAAAGCACACAAACATGTGTATATCAATGATAGATCTGAGAATAAACACATATTGATTAGATGACGAATATGACAGCTGATTGGAGGAAAGGGGTGGTGATTTGGTACTCTCTTTCTCTCAGTATGACAGGTAAACTCTTTATTTAGTTTCTTTACTTGACCTGTGACCTGTTGTGGTCTCACGGCTATGAAGGGTTGATGAGAGATAACAGTGCAGATTTATTTACATCAATCAAACTCTTGCTGTATGACAGAGGAACTCATCCATAATGAAGATCAACATCTCACATTAAAGGAACAATTCAGCAGTAAAAAGATGATCAACTTCATCTCATTCCTGACCTGTAACAGAATTCTCTGTATATAACCAACATACATATAACCAAATTTTTACTGTCAATCACAACAAAACATCAGAAACTTTATAGAGTAAATCATGCTGGAGATGTTTGTGAGAAACAGCCTTTCATCTCAGCTCCGGCTGTCAAACATCATTTACACTACCGGTCAAAAGCTTTGAAACTCTTACTCGTTCTTTATTTATATATTTTATATTTTTTCCACATTACGAAACATTATGAAGGCTGTTGAATAATAATAATAATAATAATGCATTTTATTTATATTGCGCTTTTCTTATACCCAAAGCGCTACATAAAACAAAAGTAAGAAAATGAAAATACATAGAAAAATGAGAATACAACAATAAATAAAATAAAATAAATACAACCAGTGTCACAATCAGACACCTACACTATCATAAAAAGATGGGTTTTTAACTGCTTTTTAAAACTTGTTAATGTTGGGGCAGTCCTAAGAGTTACTGGTAGTGCATTCCACAACCTAGGGGCTGCCACCGAAAAGGCTCTTTCACCCATCGTCTTTAGTTTACAAGAAGGCTGTTTCAGAAGGAAAGAATTTGCGGAGCGAAGAGATCGAGAGGGCACATATGGAGTAATTAAGTCACATATATATGAAGGTGCAGTTCTATGTACAGCCTTATATGTTAAAATAAGGGTTTTAAAGTCGATACGAGCATGGACTGGAAGCCAATGCAAGTTCCTAAGCACCCTAAGTTCCTAAGTTCCATGAATGCTTTATTCTGATTGTGTAGAAATGTTCCATGCATATTCATGTTTCTGTAAACCACACACCTAACCTGTCAAATGTCTTAAAATAACCACCAGAGCAATGTCTGTGGTAACCATGATATTGGAGGAATAATTGACTTCTGTCAATTGGTAAATAAGTAGGAAATAATTGATGACGTTGAATTATTTGAAAATAATACCCCGCTTCGCGTCGTTCCGCATTACTACCTTGGGTGTGCATTTTTTTCGAATAATTCAATGTCGTCAATTATTTCTTACTTATTTACCAAAACTGAAACATGCAGATCTGTGCCCGGGTTGCACTTGCATGAAACTCCTTAAGTGAGGGTTTCCCTAAGGGAGAGAAAATCCTTAAGGTAAGGGATTTCTTCAAGTGTGCTGCAACAAAGGTCTTAACTGTCACCCTTACCTAAGTGTTTATTTTAAGTATTTTACAGTAGTCTCTGCCAAAACACGGCAAGGGAGCAACGGTTGCTATGGTTACAAAACCTCACAGCGTAAACAAATCAACGCACGCAGCTCAACAGACAGCGGATTTGTGTAGATGAAACAGACTGTAAAGTACTGCATGTATAAAACCTCAAAGTAAATAAAACTTGAAGCACTTTGGAATGACTGATGATCAAAACACTATTCTCCTAATATATGTGCATCACTTTTCTCAAAGGGATTATTTTGATCATTAGAAATGCGCGTTGATACTTCTTTTCTAAAATATCCATAAAATCAGCCATCGCAGGTGACGTTAGGGGACCTGTTATGCTGCCCTACAAAGCCAAAGCGCAGTAACTACGCAAACACTGAAACCGAGAAAAATGACCTTAAAGTTTTTTACTCCAGCAAGTTACTGCAATTTTGGCACACACATTTCTCTGAAATGGGACAAAATTGAACCAGGAGACTTTGTCACAAGACACATCAGATCTCACAAAGCCCATTCCAACCCTTAACTCAATTTTGACCAAATGCGTAGTTACTGCGCTTTGGCTTTGTAGGGCAGTATAGTCCCGTAAGTTTTTAAGGGAAAATGGGTACTAACTAAAGCCGCGTGCTACGCCGTAGGTTATCCGTAGCCTGTGCGTAGCTCTGCGTAGGCTGACGTGCACCTCGCAAAATTTTTAACAGCGCGTCAGTTCTACGCGGACCGCAAGCGCTGTGATTGGTCCACCAGAACCCCTCCCGTTTCGTTTGCGATGGAGAAAACAAAGATGAGCCAAGTTGAGGAGTGATTTAACTCAAACTGCAACAGAAGTCGCGGTTTATTTACATCCATCATTGCTGGTCTTCTCAAACCATACACAACAAGTTGCTGTTTCTTCTTCGTTTGTGGGTTAACTTGCCAAGCTTCTTCTTTGACGGTCACGCTGCTACTGTGGCTACGCCGTCGTGGCTACACCATAGGACCTACGCACAACTATAACAAGCCCTTTTAGGACTTTGTAGCAACGCATAGCAGAACTTAAGGTAATACTTTAGCATTTAAGGGTAAATACTTATTGACAGCCTTATGGTTCCCTAAGTGAACACTTAGGGTTTTTCTTGCAACCCATTTTTTATTACAGTTTTTTTCGATTGCTAAACGACAGTGGGCACAACTGGAGCTACATGTGCAAAACTCTAACTACAGTCTGCACTACCAAAAGTCACCTGAGCACAACTCTTAACATATGGCTCAAAACAGCTCCATGCAGCCAAACACTAAACACAACCCTCACTGAGATAACACACACTGTCACTCACAACACACTGAGAGGAAAAACACTAACATCAAACACCAATACACAAAATACTAACTTTATATCTTTACAGTTTTAACAATTTCAGTGATGTCACACCAAGTAATGTTTTCTTTAAAGCTCTACTGTGTACTTTATTGAGTTAATTCTTAACAAAAACCCATGTTTTCTTTCAAAAGTATGTGCTCATTCATGTGTAATTACTTCCCACCCACTAATCAAAGTATTCTCGTAAGTGTAGAATCTGCTATATAAAATGCATACCGTCGAAGCGCTCTCTGGCTGAATCCATGTTGTGCCTCCATCTTTGAAATACATTCGCCGACGAGGGACATTCCTGAAATTCAAGCTCCGCCTTTCGCGCTTTCACTCTACACCCACGCTGCCCGATAGCTGAAGCCTCCAGAGGTTGCATGTGTAGGCGGTATACGTCATCAAGACAGTCTTATTTCAGAATATTAACAATTATAAAGCTGACAATTATTCTTAGTTAATTGTAAATTGATGTAATATGCGTATGACTTGCGAATGTAATGCTCAGTTAATTTAAATAAACCAGGCTTGATGACGTATCCAGCCTGTGAACTGCGTAGCTTGAATCCTTCGGATTTTACAACAACCGCACACCGTGATGAACCTGCGATCTAATGCTTTGATTTGAAAGCCTGTTGAAGACATATTCTCGAGGACATTAAAACAAATCGCCAAGGATGCGAAACGGGGATTTTAAACGACAACGTGACAGGAAAAACATCAAGACCAAAGTCACTATTGGAGTTAGTTTTCCAAGATGGGCTCAAGGGACACTGAAGTTGCACTTTCTATATTCTCCACAGGTAATTTAGCATATTCGTTTACATCTATACAGTCCATGTTGTAAACTTGAAGTTGTATAGTTCCTTGGCTAACTTTAGCATGATTATGCATAACGCTTGTTAGTGTAAACATGCATGTGGTTTAATGTGTTCAACAGACACACGCCGTCTCTCCGCCCATTTATGTAATCTGAGGTACTGAGATCAATGTTTTTCATCTTTTCTGACCTCTAGCACAAACACACGGTGACAGCGCTATTTTTAGCCTTTCATTGATAAAAGCGTCTGATCTGCGCGTCTTTCGTTTCATTTTACAAGCGTGTGAATGTTGCGCGATCTTTTTCACCAAAATGAGAGAAAGCTCTTACATATACACGGACATGTAACATGTTTACTTAAAACATAAGCATTGTACTCTGACATAATGTCTGACATAATACTCTGATAAAGTGAAAGTTGCGCGATCTTTTTTCACCAATCTGAGAGAAAGCTCTTACATATACACGGATATGTAACGTTTACTTAAAACATAAGCATTGTACTTTGACATAATATTAGTTCGCGTCCATTTAAACCCGTCATGGTTGCTTTTTGTATGTGATTTTAAGCGGACATATCATGACAATCAGACTTTTTTCATGTTATACATAAATCTGTGTGCTTTGATGGATCACAGGCAAAGGACATTGCAAATTGTTCATTTTTTCTCATTGCTTTTGCTTTGTAGCTACTGAAAGCCATGTTAACCTTGGCATGACACGGCCGGGCCACCGTACGAGTTAAAACGCGTTCCGAATGGGGAGGGCTAGAAAGTAATATTCAGTTGCTTGTCATATAGACTTTCACCGCTAGATGGGAGTAGATCTTACACAGTGGAGCTTTAAAGAATGATTTATTTATTGATTTATCACAATATTTTTTTTAGAACATCATAATTTTTTAGGGTAAATGAAAATTAGCAGTTTGCTTCAGTTGTCTGTAGTAATTTACGGAATTACAGTAATGAGAAAAAAGGTAGAAACTTAAAGTACATGAAAGGTAATATTATATATAAATGAAATATATATATGAAATTGGAATTTATATTTATATGAAATTGCAATCAGCAGTGTTTGAAAGGCACAAGGCTGAAATCAATTGTGTTTTGAATGTGTGATTCACAGTTTTGACAGCAGTGTGTTAGCATTTGAACAAAGTGCTGTAAATCCACAGTGTTGTGCAGGTTGTGTTTAAAGTCATGGGATAAGTGTGTAAAGTTTTGAAAACTGTGTTCAAGCAATGAAAAACGAACTAGAGTTTGGTCCACATGAACTGCTGCTGTGCAGACTGTAGTTAGAGTTTTGCACATGTGACTCCAGTTGTGCCCACTGGCGTTTAGCAATCGAAAAAAACTGTAAGGGTACCCTTAACCTTATTTCTAAGGGATTTTTTTAGCTTGAGGACTTTTTTATGCCGGGCACTGACCATTACATTCAAATATGGTCACATATCAACAACTTCAACTCTCAAGCATGGTTTTTGACCTGTTGTAATGCAGTATATTTCATAAAATATACTAAAACATGCATGAACCAATGAGAATGATATTCATTACTTAAGTGTAAACAATAAGATCAGAACACAAATGGAAGAATGCTATGAAAAATGTTAATAACATTAAAATAAATCTATGATATGATGTTGTTTATTATAGTTAACACATTTGGTCTGTTTGAATACACTCTCAAAAATTCAGGGTTGTTTTTAACCCATGATGAATAAATATTGGACAGAACATATTAGTAGGTTAATAAATGGGTTGTAATAATCCAGTATTGGGTTATTTTTAACTCAGTGATGTGTGTAGATATGCGTGTTTGTGTTTTTATCTGATGTGTGATACAGTCACATGATTGTCAAGTATGGTAACCAAACCTGTTCTGAAAATTTAACCTCTGCATTTAACTCAGTAAGCAGTGAACAGAAACACACACACACACACACACACACACACAAACACACGCAAACACACCTGAGGCAGTGGATAGCTATTACTGCAGCGCCCGGGGAGCAATTCAAAATAAGATGCCTTGCTCAAGGGCACCACAGTCACCAGCCATCAGAATCGAACTGGCAACTTTTGGTTTACAAGCCCGACTCTATAACCATCGAGCCATGACTGACCCCAGTGAGATGTGAGACGTTCACAAGCTGTGACCACTAGAACCACAGAATCAATTCATCTTCTTGCCACCCTGATCACACAGATCTCTCTCTCTCTCTCTCTCTCTCTCTCTCTCTCTCTCTCTCTCTCTCTCTCTCTCTCTCTCTCTCTCTCTCTCTCTCTCTCTCTCTCTCTCTCTCTCTCTCTCTCTCTCTCTCTCTTTCTCTCTATCTGACTGACTCATATGTGCCATGCATGCTAATAGCTAATGGATTTCTTCTTTGTTCTTGAAGGCTATGGTTATATATTTAAACCGTGAAAGGTGCAATTTGCTGCTAGAGAAAATAGTTGTGCCCATTTCCAAACGTTTGACATGAAGGTTTGAGTCGTTTGTTCCCATTTTAAAGTGCTTTATTACAGACTCTGTCCCAGAAAACATTTCACCAGTGGTGAAATCTCACAGGATGATCTGTGTCTGACAGTAATGTAAAGCCTTTTCAGAAGAGTCCAGGCCTGTGTATGACACACATATCAATGCTATCGGTTCTTATTACAAATCTTGATTCTGATTGGTCAATTGCAATATTCCCAGATAACAACCGCTCAAAACTATTAAAACACAGCAAACCGGATGCTGCAAATCATTTGATATTTTGACAACATTTGTTCAATTTTCATTTGAACACATCAAATCGCCTTCTTATTCCGCCACGCCCCTTTTCAATTCTTCGCTCTTCCGCATTTTGTCAACCGACTTCCGCTGCTAATATGGCACAGTGCATTCGGTAGCTAGTTTGGTGATTAAAAGATTGTTTGTAGTTCACTATAACTTTAGCTAAATGACTAATATCGCAACTGCTGTAAATGTTTTGAATTAGGAGCACGGAGAAAACTTCATACGACGCTCGGATAGTCTTATAATGTCCCATCAATCGTCTCGTTGTTAGACGATATGAAGCAGCCGCGGCAAGTAACCTATTGGACATATTTTATTACCTCGTCGTGTCAGAAGGAGTTGATGGAGCAGCATTATTAAAGTAATTATGCTTACCAATATTTACACAGTGATTTCGTCTTTTTTTAAAGCAAATGTGCACCTTAGCCAGTCCAATAACTATTTCGTTTTTATGTGGTAATGTACCGTGATAGAATTCATTTGCAAACTTGCCAACACTTATTCCTTCAAATCAGGAGACTTAAATCCTTTTAAGTGGAATCTACAAAGCTCACATATGGTTTAAGAAATTCCTTACAGATAATATCTGATCACACTGTAAAGGTTTATATAACTGCATGACAGGTAACATCTGATCACATTGTAAAGGTTTAATATAACTGCATGACAGGTAACATCTGATAACATTGTAAAGATTTAATATAACTGCATGACAGGTTACATCTGATCACATTGTAAAGATTTAATATAACTGCACAACATCTGATCACATTGTAAAGGTTTAATATCACTGCATGACATCTGATCACATTGTAAAGGTTTAATATAAATGCACAACAGATCACATTGTAAATGTTTAATATCACTGCATGACATCTGATCACATACTGTATGAAGGTTTAATGTAACTTTACAACAGGTAAAATCAGGTCACATTGTAAAGGTTTATAAAAATAACTATGGACTAAGAAACAACTAACTTTTCAGCAAGACCACCCTGCAATGAATAAAGACGCAGCTTTATCAGAGTCATCAGGAGCTGATCCCAAGTGTTTATCTGGAAGCTGTTGGTGTATGTACTGGTGACGTGCTTAGCGACTGTGTAATGCATGCAATATCAACCCTGTTTAAAGCTGACAAAGATGGTTGTTTCTCAGCATAGAAATGTACTCTTGTGCCAGCTCAACACATGAAGCAGAAGCATTGAAGCAGTTTCTCAGACAGGGTTTACAGGACTAGGCCTTAATTATATTAGGACATTTTAGTTTTTACAAACAAACCACATCTTGTGACAAAACAATGGCACTCATATATGTTGAGGTATGTCAGTACAAGGTGTTTTTAAATTATTGTAGCTCAAATAAGCATTTTAGCCTGAGACCAGCATAAGCCCTGTCCGGGAAACTGCAAGGTTGTTTTCCCATATCAGATGTAGGTTGCTTCAGGTTGAGTTGTGATTTTAAAGTGTAGTTGTGTTCAGAGACGGATTGATCCTCCCATTGTGTTTCTGCATCACAGTTTAGGAACATGTTGATTGTATCATCCTCACAGTTGTCCATTGCATCACTAAACATCAATGCATCTGTGAAAATAATTTAACCATAAACATTTTTATGTTAGTATTTAAAAGAAACTTGCATCATGAGAATTAATTTATAAATGACATCCATACTTAAACAGAACCGTGTGTGAGAGAGATGCATTAAAAGGAGACAGTAACATTATACACACAACCTCTAACTTCAGTGTTGAATAATATGTTGTTTAATAGGTCATTATCAATATCTGAATGAGAAATGAACTGACCTCCTAGCATCTGAAATCTCTGTAACTTGTATGAATCACATGAGCTACTGTAAGAATGTAATGTACTATAATATATTGTTGTCTTATCTTAAATATAAAAATATAGGTGGGCAATGAAAATCATACAAAATAATTGCATTTTATAAACTAACGTTACTGATCTTAAGTTTATTCGTAGAACGGACATCACAAATCTAACGTCAGGCGAAAGAGCACATTAAGCTAAGATAGCTTACCTGAAACTGACCACCTTTTCAACACCCGGCGTGGTTTAAAGTTACCGGAACATCGTAGTCGAACCATTACTTGGGATTAGGGTGTTCCTCAGTCGGCTCCCCGTCCGTTAAAATAGGTAAGAAACAAACATAAAGGCGCTTGAGTGAGCTTTTTAAGTTTAACGCGTCGCCTTCAGCCACTGCCTCAGCTGCTCATCATATGCAGCCGGAAGTACGTTGACAAAATGAGCGCAATGGCGCCGCCCTTGTTATCGTGGAAAATAAGGTGAATAAAGAAATAATTTAATAAGCGGGATAATAAACATGCAGACGGGTATTATCACAAAATGAGTCCTCCTGATCACTCGTTCGGGGTTATTTCTGTGATAACAACAACCTGCTGCATACATTATCCTTTACATGTGTGACTGATTGCTTTTAAGCATTTAATTTCTATCTAAACTGACTTGAATTGCATTTGTGACACACATTACATCAGTCCACACATTCCTTGAGAATCAAACACATGACCCTGGCACTACTAACAGTACACTTTAACAGTGAAGTTACATAAAAACACAGGCGCAGTAATATGTGAAAGGATTTCAAACTAAAAAACCTCACAAACTTACACTCTACAAATACCAAAATTTTCTGTATGTGATAAATATATAGAGTTGTGTTATAGTTTGACCACCTTGCAGAGAACATCCACGATCCCAAAACAACTGCACAACAACACCTGAGCAACTGGCAGAAATGCATTATTAACAGCCACACACACAGTGCAGGAGTGAGTTTAGCATAAACATGTAATTCATTCAAACTCATCCAATCATGTATCAGTCATCAGTAATAAAAGATGAGGAGACAGAAGTGAAGAGATTCAACGGTCACTCAATGTCATCACCAGTGAATCTGTGTAGATGATTGACTGAGTCACAACATCACTGCCATGCATTCAAAAACCTCGTGTGTGTGTGTGTGTGTGTGTGTGTGTGTGTGTGTGTGTGTGTGTGTGTGTGTGTGTGTGTGTGTGTGTGTGTGTGTGTGTGTGTGTGTGTGTGTGTGTGTGTGTGTGTTTGTGTGTGTGTGTGTGTGTGTTTGTGTGTGTGTGTGTGTGTGTGTGTGTGTGTGTGTGTGTGTGTGTGTGTGTGTGTGTGTGTGTGTGTGTGTGTGTGTGTGTGTGTGTGTGTGTGTGTGTGTGTGTGTGTGTGTGTGTGTGTGTGTGTGTGTGTGTGTGTGTGTGTGTGTGTGTGTGTGTGTGTGTGTGTGTGTGTGTGTGTGTGTGTGTGTGTGTGTGTGTGTGTGTGTGTGTGTGTGTGTGTGTGTGTGTGTGTGTGTGTGTGTGTGTGTGTGTGTGTGTGTGTGTGTGTGTGTGTGTGTGTGTGTGTGTGTGTGTGTGTGTGTGTGTGTGTGTGTGTGTGTGTGTGTGTGTGTGTGTGTGTGTGTGTGTGTGTGTGTGTGTGTGTGTGTGTGTGTGTGTGTGTGTGTGTGTGTGTGTGTGTGTGTGTGTGTGTGTGTGTGTGTGTGTGTGTGTGTGTGTGTGTGTGTGTGTGTGTGTGTGTGTGTGTGTGTGTGTGTGTGTGTGTGTGTGTGTGTGTGTGTGTGCCTGATGAATTCTTAATGAGTCCACTCAATCTCAGACAGCAAGTAATGACCCAGAAAAGCACACTAGAATAAACTTAACACACAACAATACATTAGACACAATAATAATACAGCTCTAACACACTACACAAATAACAAACAATACAATATCTGCAAGCTGATCGAAAATTAGTCCCATGTGTCTACTTTAAACAGAGAGAGAATATATCCAAAACACACAGCTGCATAATATAATACTATACACACATTATGACACACCTGTGCTGTAGAAATCTGTGTATTTTACTACATTTAACATATTATTTTATTGTATTTTGTATTCACTGTGAAATATTATTATGGTTTCTTTATAATATATTTGTTATCAAAAGGCTTGGGATATACTTGCTTTGAACAAAAGCTGCTATATAAAAAGCTGAAAATAATCTCAAACTCATGTTCATGTCCTCAACAGAAACATCACAGCGCAAACAAATCATATAAAGCCAAACCTCTGACCAGCAGCAGACACTTCAGTCACCATGAGCTCTGATGGTTTTAGGTACAGATACTGAATATGAGCTAGAGCAGAAATTAGCTTCTGTTTGAGCTGTAGAGACGGAGACGGGTAGAGACGTGAGCTGTGTGTTTGCTCTGAGAGAGATGTTAGATGATCAGGACGGTTTGATGCCTTCTCAAACACACATCGCCAGCCAACAGGTACCAATATCAGACATTTAGACGCTCGGACATAAAGCCTTAAGGGTTAACCATAGTCCTCTGTGAAGCATTCATACGTTGTTATAAAACAACAACAACAACAACAACACCTGTGGTATACCTGATATCTGCTGTTACTTGCGAGGAAGAGACCGAAATGTCAGAATGCTGTTGTGTGAGTTGAATTGTTGCTATAGTCCTTCGTTCATAGTGTCCAAGGGTTCCGAATAACATTAGGGAAACTCAACAAATGCATTTATATTGCATGAATCATTTTATTACAGTCTGGGCTGGTAACTAAAAAGTTGTTTGTTTAAAACCGCACAGTGTGATTATGAACTAGCATTATTGTTTTCTTAAGTAACTTTACAATTTCAGTATTATAATGAGTATCAAAGTGATTTTGTGTCAATGTCCAGCTGCTGTCCATGGTACTGAATGATGTGAGGTGAACATTAAAGACACAACCACACACATAGAGTGCACAGATGAACAATGATACACACACACAGACAGTGGTCTCCCATTTCCTGTATGCAGCAGCGGTCGGGCAGCGGGTGGTAGAATCACATCTGTGTTGCTGTAGAGGCTCATGGCCGTGCGGATGCAGAGAGACTCTAAAACAGAGTCATGCAGACAGACTGAATGTTCAGAGAGTCAGATGAGATTCGCCTGTGGCTCAGTGAGTCGCATTCAACATCAATCCACTAATTTCAAGCTCAAATCTCTCATAAACAGCATCCATATGCTTGTGTTTGAGTCATGAGAGAAAACTAAAAATGCTTGAAGAAGCCAATCTTATTAAATCTAAAGGTAAAGATGTCAAGCTGACCCACAAAATGTCTTCACAAAAAAAAAAGAGAGAGAGAGAGAGCAATAACACCATGAAACCGTATATATTTACTTTTTTTGTATGTGCCATAGAAACCACAATGTTTTATTAGTAATGTTGATATCTAGACTGCAGGAAGACCAATAGCTGATATATATTCACAGTGATGCAATTTAGTGACAGCAGAAACTGATGAAACAAATATTTAATTCCCATAATATATCACACAGAAAATATCCATAACAACAGAATTTGTTAGATGTGGTTGTGATCAGATTTCAGATCTGACTCTCATTCAGCAAGAGAACACAGAGAGCAGCCAACAATCTCAGGATCTCTGCCTATCATCATCATCACTGACATAATAATCATGCCGCGTACTTTACATTTACATCAAACCCACACAGTGATATTTTCACATGATTAAAGTTAATGATGGTTCATTTGAAGATTTGAAAGACGCACTGTAATATCAGGCCTGATGTCAGATACTGCATTAATACTGTAACACATCAGAGATGATGCAGATTCAACGCAAACACGGAAACGCACACAGTCAATGAATCGATCACATCATCGATACGCGATCAATAAACTCACCGAATCTCAGCACGTGCGGCATTCCGCTCGAACCCGCGACAAACATCAGCAGCGTCAGTCTGATCACGATCCCCGGTAACCACACCATCATCATCACAACCATCATCATCATCATCACATCCAGCTTCACGGACACGCGGGACGCGTCACGGCATGATCGTCAGTGGTCCGTGTGTGTGCGCGTGGAAATGAGGAGGAAATCCACGCATGAGTGGAGAGGAAGATCTCATGAGTGCACGCGATACTGCCGCACCGGTCACGGAGACTGTGCGTGTGTGCGCGAGCGAGCGCGCGCGTGCACGACGGTGTGTGTGTGTGTGTGGGGGGGGGGTGTTTCCATCGATCCATTCATTCAGATTCAAGAGGGCGTCACATATTTGATCAAACGCGGCCGATTAACACGTAGGACTGATCTAACAAAAATAACCAACAGAAGCTTCTCATGAGTGCGTTATTATCTGACACATTGGCCATGGGCTGTTGTTTATTGTTGCATGATATGAAGCCTACTTGTGGTCATGATTTTTTACCATAGTCGTGTTTTTGTGTACCCCAATGTCTGTGATTCACCATGAGGATGTTTGCTGGTACGTAGTGGTGTGATACAGAGAGAGTGTTTCAGCGCTTTAAGAGTTAAAGCTAAAATGATCAGCGTCTATCTGGACTGACACACACAAACCTTGACATAGACTCACCCACACTGACACACACATGCTGCTGTAAACAGAGAAATTGACTGTTAGAGACACACACCATCTGTGGTATTAGCATAATTATGGAAATAGGCAGAGAGGCTGTTATGAACAAAAACTAAACTCTTTCAGTTCACACACACGCGTGTGCGCGCGCGCGCACGCACACACACACACACACACACACACAGATTATCTTGAAAGAATCTGATTGAGATCTCTGAATCTATAGGAATCTAATGAGACACTTCTAAGACCAATAGGTTTCTAAGGTTTAGGTTTCTCTGAGTTAAAAGCATCTAAATTATCAGAGTAGTAATAATCGAGTATAGTGCTTGAAGTTCATGAATTTAATTTCAGTACAAGAACTGATCAAACGTCAGCAACTCGGAGAAAATCATCTACATGCTGTGAATTTTAACGTTATTGCGATTTTTCTAACAGGATGTCAGTCAGCTTCAGGGATCTCTTTATTTTTCTTTAGTTCTCATCCTTTGCTCCAATTTTTTTCTTCTTTCACTCCTGATTCTCTTTGACTCATAGACAGTGATGTGGATACCATGGTAACAGGACATTAATGTGGTGAAAGAGAATGACATTCAACACTTCTCATCACTGTCTGTCCTCCAATGAAAGTCTCATTATTGTCCTATAGATGAACCTAAGAGGAACAAACCTGCACACATTGCTCTCATTTGTTGGCTTAATCCCAATAAGTCGTCTCTGTAGGCATCTGCTGTACTGAACAGAGCTGATGTAGTGTATGAGGTGACACCTGAACACACAAACAGTCAAATGTCAGTCAGATGTGAATGCACTCTCATGAGAAAATGATTAATTGAGTCTGTATCACACAGATGTGTCTTAGTCATGAGGCTTAAAAGAGAAAACTGCAGAAACACTTCAAACAAACAGATGACAGATCTATCTCACTTAAATCAAGTAAATTGCAGCGCCGTGTTTCAAGAAAGATCTCATAATGTTTCAAACATTACTTATTAAAACTTCAACCAAAACAAAATGATCTGATCCATGCGATCCACATATAGTCTATAACATTCATCTCTAAATCTATGTCAACAATATTTCTTATTTCTTTTAAGGGAGTGTTTGAGAAACTCTTTAGATGAAGTGCATTAAGACATACAGTGTGTTCTTATAGGTACAATGCAAATGTTTATTTAAAAAATTTAAAAGTGAGGTGAATCAGGCATTTTTAATGTTTTATACTGTTGTCTGAGGTCTTCTTCTGATGTATTTGTATGGTTTTTACATTTAAAAAGCAATAAGTAATAGGCTGTTGTGTACCCTTGTTTTGAGGGTGGCTGGAGAAACGCTCTGTTTTGATGGGTGGGCCGCATTGAAGACTTGGAAGTAAACGCCCACTGCTATGATTGGAAAATAGTTTTTCGTAGTAAACTAGCTCAACTCCTCCATCATTACATTACATTACACCAAACTTCCTATGTGGAAAAATGACAGCCGGATGGATTAACCCATATATGTTCAAGTCGTTAGAGGTATGCACAAGACATGGTACAAATAAATGACAATGCGTATGGGTGAAATAACAAACAACAAATATTAAAACGCGATGGGCATAGTAATTACCGTAAACAACACAGTAAGTGGGCATGAGAATCTAAATTGCTTGACTGTGTTTTCAAACCGCAGCTGGCTTGAAGACAGACATGGGGATGCTTCAGCGTGAGGCAGCATGGTAAACCGTATCACCAAATTCGTGTTTTTTTTAACAAGTCGCACTAAGTGTTTTACTTACATAAGATTGTTGTGCCATTCTGTCCGGAACTAATATTGATGGAGCAACAAAAACAAGGAAATTTTCAATTCTGAATCCAGCAGGTAATAGCATGCATTAGTCTTACTGTTTAGATTTTATTTTTTATATTAGTTCCTATCAGATTAATATAATTTAATGATCCAATGAGAATTTCAAGTCAGAACTCAATCTCACAAATACACAGCTAATGAAAATATTGTCATGTGTTGTTTTAGGTGTTGATCTACAGCAGGTGTGTGTGTGTGTTTGCGTATGTGTGTGTGTGTGTGTGTGTGTGTGTGTGTGTGTGTGTGTGTGTGTGTGTGTGTGTGTGTGTGTGTGTGTGTGTGTGTGTGTGTGTGTGTGTGTGTGTGTGTGTGTGTGTGTCGATGTAAGAGCAGAAGTTCACGCTGTCTAATCTGAGCTTTACAGCAGGACATTTACACCGCCTAGGCAATGAAAGAGCAAACCTCTCAGCAATGAAATGTTCCTCTGGGGTGACACCATGTTAAAAGTGAGAATGTGATCAGAACAGCTTGGACGGTTAACTGCTAACAGCTTGAAGCAAAGAAGAGTTGGCAAAATTCATGACCTAACAGATCCACAGTGAAACAAATCCTCCATTTTCTGTTTTCTGTGGTGAAGCGTGTGTAAATCTCATATCTCCGTGGCTGACTGAATATTTACAAGCTTTGCCAAATGCAGCAGTTATGAGTTCTCACATCATGATTGAAAAACACAACACAATAAAACAGATGGAGACTCTTAATGTTAAGTGTGTGTTTCTCATCTGTCTTTAACATACTATATACAAAACGCTTCAGAACACACAAACTCAAATTCACAGAAATGAAACCTCAGTTGAGCTCTTTGTGGGATTACTGCTGTTATTACAATTTTCATAAACCCTTTTGTGTGCATCTTACACAGAGAAACCCTCTGCACTACAGCTGAACTCCGAAAAGAAGAATTTAGTCTGTCTGGACTTCTTATGAGAAGATTCACGAAGACATCTTATACTGAGACATCGCTTAAGCTCAGAGAAACACTTCAGATATCTGGAGAAACTCAAGCAGAACTCAAAACGATCATACAATTATTCCAAGTTTAATTGGATAAATTCCCAAGTATATCAGACAATTCTTCAGGAAAATGTGAGAATGTCTGTACGTCAGCTGAAACTGTGTAGAAGGTGGGTGATGCAACAGGACTTCAGAAAATGGCTTCAGAAAAACAAAATCTGCCTTTTGTAGTGGCCAAGTCAGAACCCAGACCTCAACCCAATTGAGATGCTATGGCTTGACTTAAAGATCTGCATTGAAGACTCAGGGCCTCGAGGGCCGTACACATAAGACGTCCAAATCATATGATAGTTCTGCCAGGAAGAATGGGCTAAAATTCCTCCTCAACGATGTGCAGGTCTGATCCACAGCTACAGGAAGTGCCTGGTTGAGGTTATTGCTGCCAAGGGGAGTCAACCAGTTATTAAAGGAGCATTCACCCGTAGAAACATTAATCTTTATTGAAAGTGTGTCATATTTGTAATCAAAATTTAATTTGTAGTCATACATTTAGAATTTGGTGCCTATTTGACCGAGAAATGGGGTGTTTGTAGTCTCACCCCCTCAACAAAGATATTGGACTTCCTTCTTTCAATGATGCAAAATGATGATTTGTACATCATTGAAAGAAGGAAGTGCAACACTGAAATCTGTATTTCTCCCCTCTCAGCGGCAACTGAGGAAATGATGCATGACCATTCAAAAACATGACTGGGGTTCTAACTAGACAAAGCTTTATGCAAATGGGTGAAGTGTCCCTTAATTCTAAGGGTTCACTTACTTTTCCACTGCCGTTTAAAGTGTTGAATGAGTGTGTTCAATAAAGCCATGAAATATCAGAATTTTGTGCGTAATGTTTTTAGACACATTGGGGACTAGGCTTTAGTTTAATTATGAAATATAACTAGTTTTAACAAGCATGCTTAATTAAAAACATTACTCGCGTGCATTTTGAGGCAAAACAAAGCGCATTGATGTATTTTAAGATATATCAGTGCGAGTTGTTTTCAGTATGGACAGCTCTTACATTTATTTTAGTCTAATCCCTGTTTGGGAAACCGCCCCATAATGTTTAAATGTGTAAACTTCTGTGCTTTATATTTCTGACTGTGACCAGATATTCAGCCCGACCATAATCTCCGTTTAGTCTCAGATAGCATTGGAGATGACTTTGAGCTTTTGTTTGTTCTTTCCAGTGTTTTATAAATGTCTGTTTCTATCTAGTCATTATTTCTTTAATTCCTCCAGGATTATCAGGTCTCATGATGTTGAAGGTTTGGTTTGTGAGTTCTGACACCATTAAATAAAGATGACTTTCCTGAGCACTCAGTTCTAAAGTGTAACGTGGAGTCACAAGACAGAGGATCCATTTGCAGTTTTATTGATGACACAGAGTTTAGCATACAGTGACAATCCAGAATCATAAACAGGGACAGGCAGAGTCAGGGCAGGCAGAGATAAGAGGCAGGCAGAGAACAATCGGTAATCCAGGGACAGGCAAAGATCAGGGCAGGCAGATAACAATCAATAATCCAAAAGAACAGACCAGGTCACAACAGAAAACCACACTCAGAATAATAACGCTCGGTAATGAACACACTGGGCAAATCAAGACTTCGCAAAGTTCATAGCTCTGAAGGAGTTTATATAGCCACTCTGATTGGCTGCAGGTGGTGGCGTGATAGGAAATGTAGTGAAAAGTGAAAGACTGGCTAATACTCTGGTGAAGGCGGGTTCATTAGTAACATGAAGTCCCTCCTTCAGAAATACGTAATGAGTTCTGATTGTGTAGTTGGTTTAGTGTGTTGTGATCCGACAGCAGCTTAGCTTAGCAGAGACGTTTGAGCCAAAGCTGGCGACTGACGTATTCCTGTGGGTGGAGTTTAGTTTTATTGACGTCATTCAATCAGGAGGTAGAGGGCTGTATAACCGGCTTTAAAAGGGGACTTCTGTTAAAGAAAATATATCGCCTGGCAGTGAACTTTGAGCTTTATCATTTTGCAGGGATTATTTATGTTCTAACAGCAACATTACACACTAACTAAAGTTTGAAAAAGGGGATCAGGAAGAACGTGACCTTTAAAAGCCTTGACTTTGATGAAGATCAGATCACATTTTATTACAAATTTATATAGAAAACCATGAAATTCCAAAAGGTTCAAATACTTTTTCTTGTCACTGTATTTCTGAGATGTGTACTGAATGAGACTTGTGCAGTAGATGGGTCAAGATATGAATAACACACTGTAGCCTATATACTATAGTTTCGCATGCTGTAGTTAAAGAAATGTCTGCAGTATACAGAATCTACTGCACCATAGATAGATTGCTAATGTTCCACCCTGAACAGAGTGTGTGTGTGTATGTGTGTGTGTGTGTGTGTGTGTGTGTGCGTGCGTGCGTGCGTGCGTGCGTGCGTGCGTGCGTGCGTGCGTGTATGTATTCTCATGCATGCATTTGTTTTTGAATAATGACTTCTATTGTGCAGTGCATTCAACACTAATACATCACATTTATTAAAGTTTGCAGTCGATCCATCTATAGGAGTGAAACAGACTGACGGTCTGTTCATGCAAATCTCACACTGTTATATCCGCACTGTTATACATTTATTTGACAGAAAATACAAGAAAACAAATTCACTTTACTAATAGAAAATAAAAATGATTCTCTGTGTAACACTTACAAAATACACTTAAATCCAGACATCCTCATAAACAACTTGATTCTCTACAAATGAATAAGCTACAGTTCATCGGCTACAAATGTAACTAACTGAAGTCAGGTGCAACATAAATATTACTTACAAACATCTTAAAAAGCTGTTTTATTGAGAATGCATGTCAAACACATTCATATTGTATTGGTCTAGCATTTATCTGTGTACTGTAAAGTATAGTGTAGTCTCATCTGCTGCTTTATATACTCTACAGGCATTTGCTCTCAGGGTGGATGAGTCTGAAACAAAGTATGAATATGGTGTGTATGACACACAGAGAGAGAGAGAGAGAGAGAGAGAGAGAGAGAGAGAGAGAGAGAGAGACATTCTGGTTTCCATGTTTTGTGGGGACATTCGATAGACGTAATGCATTTTATACCGTACAAACGATATATTCTGTTCCCTTCCCCTATTCCCCTAACCCCAACCATCACAGAACACTTGCTACTTCACATTTTCAAGAAACATCATTTTGTTTGATTTATAAGCTTGTTTTCTCATGGGGACCCCAAAATGTCCACACTAGGTCACAAAAACACTGGTATTCCTATCTTTGTGGGGACAATTGGTCCCCACAATGTGATAATTACCAGGTACACACACGCACGCATGCACGCGCACACACACACACACACACACACAAACATGCCTTGACTCCAGGACAGAGATAACAGGCACATCTAGAGTAATTCATCATACGCTCTCTGCATTTAACCTGTGTATCTCTCTCTCTCTCTCTCTCTCTCTCTCTCTCTCTCTCTCTCTCTCTCTCTCTCTTTCTTTTTTTTTCAACCTGCTGACTTTCAATATTCAATAGAATGTGCGCTGTTGTACAACATACACAAACACATGCAGTATAATCTCACATATTCATACAGTTTACAATTTTTATCTGTAGAGAAACACCTTACAGTACAGTTGACATTGTTCTACTTTAGTTGCATCTATAAAGGTTTAAACGCTCAATTGTGGCTGTATGTGTTTGATGTTGCATGTTTAGTTTAAGTTAGTTTAAAAAATATGGTGTGTTACATAATGTGTGAATATAGAGAGATGTGATTGGCTGCAGACATACTATGACCTCATCTTAACCATGACAAATCCTTTTATCTTTGTCTTGTACAATGTAATTCTGTCTTTGATCTGTAAAAATCCATTCTCAGTTTAAACTCCATGTCTAGAGAGAAAAGATTGATGAAATGAGGTCACAGATTGTGCAAATCACACTCCACCCACATACACATACTACACCACCATCTCATTAAGCTTTACAGAAACACAAAGATAATCCAATCTGATTAAGAACAGAATATGCAAATCTGAAAATGAGAAACTTAAACTGAGAGATTTAAATGCAGAAGAAAACAATCTGAGACTTCAACTTATAAGACTGAATGAAACGTTTAAAAACACAAGCTTCATACAGTTTATCTCTGTGACATATATTAAAGATTGGCTAAAGACCAGCATCAGGAAAATGTTTGTGAATCCGATCAGATGTTTGATGTTCTGTGGAGATATAACTTCAGATAAGATCCTTATATCAACATAACACCGCCTGTCTAACAGAAAAAATATCTTGCCTCCTATCAAATATGAGCACAGAAAGTTTTAAGTCATTATCAGTGAGCATCCTGTTATCACCATTATACACTATATGTATTTGCAACATGAGCTAAACACCTAGCAACCACCTCCATAACCATAGCAACCACATAGTAACACCATTAAACCACCTTGAACAATTTAGATGTCTTGTGGCTGTCAATCATCAACATTCTGTCCAGCTGTGCCTTGTCTTGTGTTTTTTACTATCATTGTTTAATTATATGACAACTGATTATTATTGATTTGTACTTTTCCTAATTTTTTAGTAGCCTCCATTATTATAATAATTGACAACAAATGTAGGAGAGAGAAAGAGAGACAGACAGCTGGTCATTTGCAGGTGCTCCTTCAGTCAACATTCATTTCGCATCCTGACAAGTAATCAATCAACTATGGCTGCTGGATGCCTGTAATGACACTCTGCCAGTGGACAGCTGTTACCACGGAAACCCCACAGACCAACATCCAACCATCACTGTCGTATTCTCTCCATCATGTCTACACTGAACCTTTTCTCTATCTGTTTTACATAATTTTAGGACTGAGGGGGGGGAAGTATTTCACTGAGCGATAAACACAGTCTGCTATCATTTATCACACCAAACTCCAAAAACGACAACAAACCTCATAAACTAAATTCATATCACCCATAGCTTTGTGTGACATACAGAAGAAATTTGCTGCTCTCTTAAAGTCCACTGTAGCTCTCAAAACTCTTCACATTTTGACCATTGTGTCTGGTTGCTTTGTCAGACAGCTCACAGTTTTATTATCTAAACCATTTCCTCGCCGGAAAAAGCACAGCTCTCACTTCTGTTCAAGTCATCTCCAGGCGCTGTGCTGATTGATTTAAAATCACTCCTCTGGGATTGACCTTAATGATCATCAGGTGTTTTTAGTGAACAGTGAAAAGAACATCTCAGATCTTCTGACGTGTGTGTGTGTGTGTGTGTGTGTGTGTGTGTGTGTGTACCTGGTAATTATCAGGTTGTGGGGACCAATTGTTCCCATAATGATAGGAATACCAGTATTTTTGTGACCTTGTGGGGACATTTTGAGGTCCCCATGAGGAAACAAGCTTATAAATCAAACAGAATGATGTTTCTTGAAATTCTAAGGTACAATAAAGTTTTCTGTGATGGTTGGGGTTAGGGGAAGGGAATAGAATATACAGTTTGTACGGTATATGCATTACGTCTATGGAATGTGTGTGTGAGCAGGGCTCTGCCGTGTATCTGTGTGTCAGTTATAAATGGAGGTGTGTGTTCTTGATGGATGTGTTTCTGTTGTGATGGCTGAGCTCATCTCCGGCTGTCTCTCTCTGAGTGTTCAGCCCGGTCAACAGCGGTAATGAGCTCACAACTCATCTGTTACTGTTCATGAGCACCGCAGCCCAATGGTTGAGCTCCAATTTGTTCTGTTTGCCCAAAGACATGTCTGTTACATTACACACAACAACCCAAAGTGCTGCAGAAGACCAAAATACATAAACATACACACTCCACTTACACTTACACACAAGAATTTGAGAAGATTTATGGCTCCATCTAGTGGAACCAAAAGTTAATTACAAATGTGAAAGATTAACAATATTCATGCAATATTTAACAAAAGCTACGGATCTAATTAAAGGTTAGTCAAGGCAATTATTACACAACAGAAACAGTCAGACACATTCTCATAGAAAACAGGGTTTACTAAATATATCTGTAAATAAATAAATAATGTTCACAAGAGCTACATTATTTGATTATATTGAAATGTTATGATATTACATTGGAATTGGAATTTTTATCAATTGGCTAAAACTCAGGAATATCTCCTGTATGTGACTGTACAGTGAATCTCTTAAATATTTGTATTACACTGTAGGAGAAAATGTTCTTCTGTCTCAACTTCTCCTGATGTACATTCATTACATAAACACTATTCTTTAGGTAGCCAAGTCTTCTTGTGTCTATGGCCAGCTGGTGGTCACAGTCTGTAGTTAATAAACTTATGTGCTTTATATTTCTGACTTTGACTAGATATTCAGCCAGACCATAATCTATGTTTAGTCTCAGATAGCATTGAAGACGACTTTGAGCTTTTGTTTGTTCTTTTCAGGGTTGTGTTGTATGTCTGTCTGTTTCTCTCTAGTCATTATTTCTTTTATTCCTCCAGGATTATCAGTTTTCATTATGTTGAAGGTTTGGTTAGTGTGTTCTGACACCATTAAACAGAGAGGACTTTTCTGAGCACTCATTTTAAGCTTTGGTGGCTTTAAAATGTAGTGTGTCTGCAGAACTCTTTCTGTTCAACAAGCATTGTTAGGTGTGTTCCTGTGAATATGAAGGATGTTTCTGCAGAACTCTACATGAAGACCACCTAATGGATGTTTATCCCAAACCTCATGACTATAGTTACTTGCTTCACATTCTACTTCAAAGAAACATATACTAAAAGAAAATATATAGAAATCAAATAAATTATTTTTTGTGATTCTGTGTTGTGTCCGCTAGATGGCGTCGCTGCTTCATCAATCACCCGTACTACCCTGACAATGACTGCATTTACTGTATCTTGTTTATTAGGTTTGATCTTGCAGTCATATATGCTGTGTGTGGTGTTGTTGTGTTTACCGGAACAGACTCATGAGACTCTCATTTTTACTTCAAGGCTGAAAAGTCTAGTTTTAGCTTGTGTTTTTAGTATTAACTACCATCAGGAATCAGTTTCGTAAGGGCATAAACCCCTCACCACCTCTCTCTCTCCCTCTCTGTTAATGAATGTCCTGTATGCTGAGCGGCTTCTCTGCATCACCAATCAGCTGCAACTGAAACAGGAAATAGTTGAGTGCTGTGACTTCCTGCTGCGCATGCACTGTCCTGACCTTCAGTTTAAAAACCTGCGTCCTCATAAACGTCTGCAGGAAACTTTCAATTCACACTATAATAGATAAGACACGGAAGGGACAGTGTGACCTGCTGCTTTACCAGAATCTCACACAGACAGATGCACGCACGCACATACATACACATCTGTACCTCTCTCTCTCTCTCTCACACACACACACACACACACACACACACACACATTCTGGTTTCCATGTTTTGTGGGAACATTCCATAGACGTAATGCATTTTATACCATACAAACTGTATATTCTATTCCCCTTACCTACCCCATTCCCTAACCCCAACCATCACAGAAAACGTTCTGATTCCCAAGATTTTCAAGATACATAATTTTGTTTGATTTATAAGCTTGTTTCCTCATGGGGACATCAAAATGTCCCCACAAGGTCACAAATTTACTGGTATTCCTATCTTTGTGGGGACAACTTTGTGATAATTACCAGGTATACACACACACACACACACACACACACACACACACACACACACACACACACACACACACACACACACACACACACACACACACACACACACACACACACACACACACAAATAGATCAATAACTAGAAATCAACAGATCTTTTGGTTACATTATTTACAAGAAGCAGCTTACTCAAATGTATTTTCCCATTTTTTATTTGAATTATGACCATATAAAGAATTTTTAAAGACAAACTTTTGAAAAAAATACATGCAAACCTAAAAACATGCCCATGGAGTCAATGAAGAATATTACAAAGAGTTATGTAACAGAGAGCACATGCACCTCCACTAACATGACACCAACATGTAAGAAATCCTTTAGATCAGAATGAATGGTGTATCAAATCATACACAGCGAATCTAAGCCAGAGGTCTGAACAGAAGATTGTGAGGTCTAGACGTGGTGATACCTGACACCTGTCCGACTGAACCGAGTCATGATCCAAACCTCTGTGTTTCATCTACAAGGCCAGATTAATGAGCCATGAAGAGAGCAACAGGACACTGGAAAGAATTATTTGTAAATGTATATTACATTAAAGACGCCTGCTAGACAATAAAACTTATTGAGTTTTATAGCTGGAACTCTTAAAGTCTCGGGTGTAATGGATTTTGTGTGTGTGTGTGTGTGTGTTTCAGTGTCCTTCATCAGTCTCTAATAATAACTATAAAGCATTCAGTGGTCACTGTGTATTTCCATGGTAACATGAGATGTGTAGTGACCCACTCACACTCCTGTAACTGTGAGACGACTGTAGATTTAAGATTTTGGGTGAATTCCAGCATTCGAACTCTCACAGTAAACTGCCTGTGTGGAAAAAAATATTTAAAATCTGTCAGCTTAATATACAAACAGGAGAAACACAATAACTCCCTACAGAAAACTAAATGTCTGAGTGACAAAAGACAATTAAATTTGCACAAAGCCTCAGATACAGCATGTATTTATTCTGTCATGACTATTAGGTAGGAATGGGTCAAGTTGAATATTTCGCAGGACAGAATCAAGACATTTTCCCATCTCAAATATTAGATTTTTATGACTTTTTTCTGAAGAAAGTAATACTAAAATGATGAATGAAGCCAAAATATTAAATGCAATGGATGAATATTTACTGTAGATTACAACAGATGAGTAATCTACTGATTTGTAAAGGGATATAAAAACAAAATTTTAACTTGAAGCCACATAGAGATCCTGAAATATCTGGCATTGTACCATATACAGGACCTTAAAAATAAAGATATCAAAAGACAAGTAGGTGAAGAACCAGAATATAAAAGAATAAGATAACATGAACGTATTGAGTTACAGGCATTTAAACTTAGAAAAAACATTTGCAGGTAATAATTACATTTTCCATTGCATTTCTTATATTGCTCTCATCGTCATTTTAGCATTAGTTTTTCCAGAAAAAAATCATCAAAATCAAACATTTGAGCAGGGACGTCTGGATGATTTGACACGGAATGGCCCAGTCAGTTTTTCTTTTGAGTACAAAAAATTAAGTTAAAAGTTAATTTACCATGCTGACTATAAAGGGGGGTATGTTGTCACAATGGGAGCCTGCCGAAGCATGTATCAGACATTCAGCTTACACTCTTAAAAATAAAGGTGCTTAAATTGTTCGTCACAGCGATGCCATAGAGGCAATTTTGTTGGTTCTTTAAAGATGAATTTCTTTCAAACAGTTTTATAATCTAAAGAAACGTTTACAGTACAAAGAACATTTTTTGAAACAGAAGTTTAAAATCTTAAAGATTCTTCACCATTCAAAAATGTTCCTTCTATGGCATCTTTAAGCACCTTTATTTTTAATAGTGTAGAAATGTGAAAAAAATGCACAGATTACCAACAACTGTTATAAATAATTGGTTTGGCCAGCAAATGCTATAATGAATTAACTGTTTGACAAAACATAAGCTGATCTAGTAGTCATGAAGAAAACATCAGAATAGATGTTTGAACAACGAAACTGATGTTTCCACACAGACTGACTTCTACACAAACACATCCACAACAGTACAGTAGGTGGGAGACTGTAAAGACATCAAGGGAATCATATCAGACAGACTCAACGTGAAAAGACGCACATGTTTCTGTATTAAACAGTGTAACCGGGTTTGCGCGCTCTCGCCCACAGCATGCCGCCTGCTAATGAAGCGCGTGTATTCGCAGACGCGCTCCTATCAAACACATGCGGCTTAATATGATGATTAATATGATCTACAGATTATGAGCTGTTTTTAACCCGTCAAAAATCTCTCTTCACACGTGTGCGTCAAAAAGTGCAAAAAAACAACAACTATTACAATCAGATCTTAATAAAATAAAAATCAGCACATTATTTTCTATTTTAATCATATTATTATTATTATTAGAAATATTCGTTTCTTTATTTATCGAGAAATACAAATCTGTCTATTTTTTCGTATTAAATGTCAACAGAATTAACAATCAGTTAAATTAACAAATAAAAAAACGAATCTTTTATGTTTGCTAAAATTGATAGCGATAACCGTTTAAGTCTGTGTTAATTGTGTATACATGTATACCAGAACGATTTTTTGCTTTTATAATCCAGATGATTTTTCTGATGTTCAGAATAAGTTTGTGCTGTGATAAATCACTTTATGTTGTATATGAGGAATGTTGTCCTGAGCCTTCAGAATAAAAGACTATGGTGATGTTTAGTGTTGAAGTGAAGGGTTTGTGTAGCTGTGAGAGGTTAAACTGATGTCATCGTGTGCGTGATCTACAGCTGCCGTGGGTGATTTTTCTCTCTCTGAGTGGGGAATTCATTTTTACAGCCTGCACCAAACAATCTGTGTCACAAAACCCTTGTTCTTCTTCTTTCTTTACCTATTTTTACCACCAACACTGATATTTTTCTTTTTCCTCTCTGTAGCCTACTTAGATTTGTGCCTTAACAAATTAATAAAACCAACGGCGACGAGATTTATGTAATTTGCTTTTTAAATTCATGCTAATGTAGCCTAAATTATAAGTAGCCACTGAACCAAAATACAAAGAGTTGAAGCTCGATATTATTCGGTTTACTTTTGCTGCTTTGCAAGAGAAATTCTCCTCTCTGTGGTATTTGGTTTGATTGATTCGTAAAGAGTGATTATTACACTAAATTAGTGATTATTACACGATTAAGAGCTGCGAATTTAACACTAATTAAATAAGATTAAATTAAATTAATTTTAGCTTACACATATTGTATCCAAATACGAGTTAACAGACCAGCACTTTATAATATTAAATTAATCAACAGGCCTACAAAAGAAAATAAATAAATGCTTTTCACAAATAAAATATTCAATGTTAACCTTGTTGTAATGTTGTGAATGCCTTAAATAAACAGACTTTGGTGAATATATTTCGTTGAATTCACACAAAAGAAACTTCGGAAACTGCAACACGGCTTTTCGAAATATACAATTCTGCCTGGCCAAACCCTTCACACATTCACATCCACACACACACGCACGCGCACACACACACCCTCCCAATGCGCCCCGATCTCCACAAGATTCTCTGACCAATGAGCGCGTGAATGATGGTAAGACCGGACAGCACGGGGCCGTGTAAGCGACAGACTCGGTACCTGATGATGCGTTCATGTGTGATGAGTTATTATACGAATTTTAGAGACGCGAATAACTGTAATAGGAAATAGATTAGAATAGCGGTCAGTTCTGCGAATATTGCGGAAATATTGTGGATCCTCAACAAGAGACGGTAAGTGTCTAATAATCTAAATGTGTTTTAGGACGACATAATCAATATGAGATAATAATGAGAACAAATCATTAAAATGCTAAATAAAATTGGGATTTAATTCTGTATAGAATAAGAGATTGTTACTCAATTAAATGTTAAGTTTTGATCTAGTCTTGTGCAAGTTTATACTTTGCGCTTTGTTTTGGATGTTTAGAAGTTCTTAACAAAGGGTAAAACATTACAGATATTTGTTTGGTTTTCGTTTAAAGCTGTTTCACAAAACCTTTGGCTGTTTTTTAACTTGTAGTGACCTGCGAGGCCTGCGCGTCGACCGCTGCAATATTTCACAATGCACGCGTCAGATATTCCGCTGCTGTGACCCGCGCATCTCTCTCTCTCTCTCTCTGCGTGAATCTACTGACATGTTAAAGGATTTATAACTCAGAGTCACAATGAAGGAGAAGTCAAAGACGGCGGCGAGGACTCGACGGGAGAAGGAAAACAGCGAGTTTTACGAGCTCGCCAAAATGTTGCCGTTACCATCGGCCATAACGTCACAGCTGGACAAAGCGTCAATCATCCGATTGACCAGCAGCTACCTGAAGATGCGCCTGGTGTTCCCACAAGGTCAGATCACACCACGAACACTTAAATCACACATTAAACTGATGCTGTGACAGGCCAACAGACAGACACACAGACAAGATAGAGAGACAAGATAGACAGACAAGATAGACAGACAGACAGATGAGGCAATAGCATTGTAAGTGATAGACGCGCAGGATTGTATTCTGTCCCGGTCGTGACTGCGCACTCGCAGCGCTCATTTCACAGGGAGCGCGTGCTGAACGGCTGTCTGGACGAGCACAAGTCGTTTAACATCAGATGAATGTATAATTGATGCTCGAGCTTAGTAGATTCTATTTCCTTTTTTTCTTTTTTGTTGAATGGCAACAATTAGCTGTTAATTAGCTTAAGGAAATGCTGATTCTTCTTTCTTTAAGCGCGGTTTAATTACAACAGATTTGTAAATTTAACGTGAAATATAATTGAAGAAAATTATATTTTAGTAGAAAGGAAATCAATTAGCCTATTTCAGACATCATTAAAGAAACCCATAATATTTTAATATTTACATTCTCCTGTGAAAAATACATGTTTGAAAAAATATAATTAAAAGATGAAAATAAAAAATAACGACATTAAATAGATCCATTAAATTTAAACACTTAAAAGTAGGCCTACGTATTTCATTTTTGCGTTTTCCTGCGTCAGCCGCTCAAATTCTCTGCAAGCTTCAAGGTTTCCTATTGTAGGTATATAACGTTTTATTTAACGTTCACTAAAATTATTATATACCTATTTATAATTGATTTATTGTAAACGTGGTATATATTAGCCTATTATTAGCCTGCAAATTTCCAATATTTTCCTAAAACGCTTAAAAGGAGTTTTGCCTCATTAGCAGCCAAAATAACTTTTCATAATGTCTTTATAAAACAATGGTAATTATTAAGAGCATTAATTATGATTTATTATGATATTATATTATTCTACATTAACAATTTTATAACAAATAATGTCCAGGTGCAGAATAAAGTTAAATTCGGTCCATATGAACTCGATCGCCTCTTCAATGTGTGAACAATTTGACTAATAGATGAATTCAGACCGGGCGCGAGTCCAGAATCAACGTGTCTGATGTAGGGCTACAGGAGCGCGTGTTTGATTCTTGCACGTGTGGATTCATATTCAGCAAGTATAACACTTACAATATTAAAGCACTTTACTTGCACACACCTCTCATTCATCAGTTATACACACATAGATGAGGTACTCAATGTAAAATATTATGACAGAAATTTTCTTAATTCTAAAAAATAAAAAATACAGCGGTCTAAATTCTACACTGAATATTTTCTAAAGAGCTGAAGATGTTTATATTGGCCTACAAACATAGGATATATAACGCCTATATATACATATATCTTATGTTAAAAAATAGATAAAAAGATAGATGTTTATATATGGTCTGGTGTTCTACTTTGTGACTGATTGGGCGCGCGTGTGTGTTTGTGTATTAAAATGTCGGTCACGCAGATCCACGCATGTTTGCGGCTTATGTCCGTGATTTGCTTCCCGACGTTGCTGTTTGTTCACGAGCTTAGATTTACTAGCAATCCATCAATACTCACAACACGCGCGAGCGCGCGGATTAGTGTGTGTGCTCACTCGTGTTAACTCTGTTTAGTTAAGCAAATACGTGATAGATCAATGCTTAGAATATTAAATAAACTACAGTTTATAATAATTATAATAAATCAATCAATCACCGTTATTATAAAACATTAATCAAAATCAAAATAAATCCTGCAGCTCAACTACACTGTAAAAAATATTTTTATATTACATATGTTTCGTTTAATATTTATAACTTGATTTTATAAGTTATGTCAATTTTTTTAAGCCAAAACTTAAAAAAGGTTGACTTCACTTGCAAAACCAAGTTGTTGTAACTTCATGTTACATTTTGTTACAGTGTTAGTAGAGCATTACAATTTAGCAGCGTAAAAGCTCGTGGGCCCGTTCGATTTAAATGTAAAATGTAAAGTTACAAAATATAAATTTAATTAAAGGCTATATTGGGCTACATGATATATTTAATGCATTATAGGTTTGGGTGAGAGCTGGGGTCATGCGGCTCGAGGCAGATCTTTAGATAATAACACAAACCATGATCTGGGATCTCATCTACTTCAGGTAATATTCAACAAGACGCTTCAGGTAATATTAAGACTTTATTATTCATTTAACTCATCATTTCACATGTTTTATGATAAGATGAATGTTGTTAGAAGAGGGTTTCGTAAAACAGCAAAAATTAAAGGAGTATTTACTGAAACAATTGTGTTTAAAGGTTTTATTAGTATATTTTTGTTGTTTAACATCTACTGATGCTTCCCTGCAGATATATGTGCGGTTTTTCTTTCAGTCTGTCATGATGTGTCTGATATTGTTGTTGCATTGCAGACATTGGACGGATTTATATTCGTGGTTGCAGCAGATGGGAAGATCATGTATATTTCTGAGACTGCGTCAGTCCATCTCGGCCTATCACAGGTGCAGAACACGCACAGGCCTGAACCCGGCGCCTGCTCTGCATGCTTTAATAAACCCGTTTCGATGTGAATTCACTCCGAATTAAACATTTTGTTTAACACAGGTAGAGTTAACTGGAAACAGTATTTATGAATATGTTCATCCAGCTGACCATGATGAGATGGCTGCGGTTCTTACACCACAACCCTCATATCACTCACACTTCATACAAGGTGAGACATTTGGAGAAATATTTAATAGTCTAAATAAAATGTTTTTTTTAACAAAAGTCACTAAATGTTTAAAATTTTGAAAAATTGAATTTTTTAGAATATGAAGTGGAGAGGTCGTTCTTCCTTAGAATGAAATGTGTCTTGGCTAAACGAAACGCAGGTCTGACAAGTGGAGGTTATAAGGTCAGTATCACGGAGCAGAAGTGCTTTAATGATGTTAAAGAGCAATATTTCAGTGTTGTTGTCATAATGAAACCAAGGGCTTACATACAGCTGGAAGCATGATGACAATAACATCATGTAATGCACAAACACACTGTTATGCATGGTGCCTGCTGACCTTTAACCCCTCACCTCCACAGGTCATTCACTGTAGCGGTTACCTGAAGATCAGGCAGTTCAGTCTGGACTCCTCTCCGTTCGATGGCTGCTATCAGAATGTGGGTCTGGTGGCCGTCGGACACACGTTGCCTCCCAGTGCTGTCACCGAGATTAAACTGCACAGCAACATGTTTATGTTCCGGGCCAGCCTCGACATGAAGCTCATTTTCCTGGACTCAAGGTGACGTGTGTGTGTTTTAGTCACATGACCTCTAGGTGTAAGACAAACACAGAGAATTACTGAATTGATTTATAAAAATGTAATTATAATAATAATTGCAATTTTTCTTGTGTCATTGTTGGGTGTTTATCAGGGTTTCAGAGCTCACAGGATATGAACCACAGGACCTGATTGAGAAGACCCTGTATCATCATGTACACAGCTGTGACATGTTTCACCTACGCTGTGCTCATCACCTGTGTAAGTTGAGCTGCAATCACCTACTGCACTGTTCCAAAGTCAGTGAGCTGCCTACGCAGACAGCACTACGCATTTCACAGACAGCACTACACAGGCAACACTTCGTCCACCGCACGATGCAGAAGGCAGTACGCAGACAGCACTACATAGATAGCACTACGCAGACAGCCCTACGCATTACACAGACAGCCCTACGCATTACACAGACATCACTATGCAGACAGCAATACGCAGAAAACAATACAAAGACAGCAATACGCAGACAGCATTACTCAGACATCACCATGCAGACAGCACTTCATAGACAGCACTATGCAGACAGCCCTACGCATTACACAGACATCACTATGCAGACAGCAATACGCAGAAAGCAATACACAGACAGCACTATGTAAAGAGCACTCCGCAGACGCACTCTGCAGACAGAACTCTGCAGGCCGCACTAGGCAGAGAGCACTACGCTGACCGCACTCTGCAGACAACCTACACAGACAGCACTACATAGAGAGGACTGCCAGAGAGCATTAAGCAGAGAGCACTACGCAGACAAGACTACATAGAGAGCACTGCGCAGAGACAGCACTACTCAGACAGTACTACGCAGACAGCCTACACAGACAGCACTGCACAGAGTACTGCACAGAGAGTACTGCGCAGATAGCACTACGAAGAGAGCATTATGCAGAGAGCATTGTGCAGAGAGTACTACGCAGACAACACTACACAGACAGCACTACATAGAGAGCACTGCGCAGAGAGCATTGTGCAGACAGTACTACGCAGACAACACTACACAGACAGCACTACGTAGAGAGCACTTCACAGACAGCACTACATATAGAGCACTACAAAGAGAGCACTACGTAGACAGCACTAAGCAGAAAGCACTACGTAGACAGCACTAAGCAGACAGCACTACGCAGACCGCACTCCACGCACTGAGTTGCTATCTATAGTGTGGTTCCAATCGGTCACTTATTAGGTTTCATTAGATTTAGTTTGACAGTTGACAGCTCACTGAGTTTGACTTCAATAATTAAATGCTTTAGAAAGATTTGTCTTTGCAAACACCTGTTGTATAATTTTCTCTTTCTCCGTTTAGTGCTTGTTAAAGGTCAGGTGACCACTAAATATTACAGATTCCTCTCTAAACGTGGCGGCTGGGTTTGGGTTCAGAGTTACGCAACAATCGTGCACAACAGTCGCTCGTCCAGGCCGCACTGCATTGTCAGCGTCAACTACGTCCTCACGTGAGTCTCACCTTCATCAATCCGCAGGTCAGAGGATGAAATGAGAATCTGATCAATAAAAAAAGAAATACAATTACAGGAATAACAAATGTTAAAATCACTTTAGAATCGAACTATTTGTGTCGTGAGATTTTATTATCAGCCTCAGTCCAGCACTGTTAGCTACGAAGACCAGTGTTAAACTGAGCCTTTAGTTTACAGCAGCAAGCTGTTCTGAGTTCAGCTGACAGATCTGAGAGGAAAACTCAGTGTTATCAGACCTGCTGCTTACTGACGTCTCCCTGAGATGTTTTATGATAAGAGCAGAATGAAGCTGTTTGCTCTCAGTCTCAGTGAAAAGTTCAGTAGTTGAGATGGAGGACAGACGTCTCGAAGGTCTAAAGGTGTGGAACATAAAACCACAGGTGTGAAATCAATGAGAAACATTTCACAAGCGTTTCCTTTACGCTACAGGATTCATGTTTAGAGTTCAAGGGTGAGAGATTTCTATCCGGACTGTAAGAATGTTTGCTAATGTTTGATCGGCCGTAGAAACTGATTAACTCTGACCTGACTGCAGATGTCCTCCTCAGCATAAAGCTTATATAAGAATGAGGATTACAACACCTGTCTGTGTTTGTGTGTTAAGGGACACAGAATATAAGGGAATGGTGCTGTCTCTGGACCAGTTGAATCCCAGTAAACCTGCATTCCTGTACAGTAACCATAATGAAAGAGATGAGAAACTGATGGACAGAAGTTCAGTGACAAACACTAGGAGTAAAATCCTGGTTTCTCCTTATCCACAGGTATGGACGTCTAAGTGGGCTAGATTTAGAAAATCTTTTAAAATGTGAAGATTTAGTAAACACATAAGATATATTTGAATTTCTCCAAGTCACCAATCACATGAAGTTTATTTAATTAAGTTCGGGAGGAGCATGGTCATGTGATCCCATCAATATATAGCTGCCCCTCACCTCCGTCCCGGGACAGTTTTGCAGCATCCCTCCCTCCACCCAATCACCTCATTCTAAGCTAGTTCACCTATCACAGTTAAAGAGGGGGTAGTAGGCTTCTCTGTATTCGGGCTAAAATTTCGAGCTCAGAGCCCTACCCTCTGACAGCATGCCAAATATGCTATTTCTTATTCCCTATTGACTACATGTTAATGCGAACTTGTTAAATGAAAATAAAATTGATGCTTTGTAGGGTTGTGCAATATTCAATATATTGAGATAATTGAGATAAACCTCACTTTCTGTTCTCCATTTCCCAAGCAGTTCCCGGCCTTCCACCCTGATCGCTCCGAGTCCGACCACGACAGCCAATGGGGTGGCAGCCCTCTGACAGACTCCACCTCTCCACAGCGACTGGATCAGAGCGAGGCCTCAGAATCAGCGTGCGCTTACAGACGCTTTGCCGAGTGTTACAGTCTCTCTCAGAGTGACATGATGACATCAGCACAAACACCGTGTGACCCGTCTACCGTCCGCTGTCAGGGTGGACGTTATGTGCTGGGCGTAAGAGATCAGATTGGGCGAGAGGGCTGGTGGGAAACCGCACGTTCTGTCCCATCTCTTACAAAAGCAGCCCAACAAAACGGAGGAGAGTTTGAATGCAGAGCGTTTCATCATTCACAAGGTGAGTTACTACAAACCGCAGACTCTCATCTGTAACTCAAGTGTATCAGACAGAAATAAATTATAAGTGTCTTTATACCAGACATTTGTGTTAACGCAAAATGAGAAACTAAATGTTTTGGGGTTCGGATACAATGATAACTCTCCACACCACTTGTAAATACAAATTTGTGCAAGAAACTAATATATAAAGTATGTAAGCAGAATATATATTTGCCAACAAAACTGTTATTCAACATTAAAGGGACACTCCATTTTTTTGAAAATATGCTCATTTCCAGCTCCCCTAGGGTTAAAGCTATTGCAGAGGATTTTCTTTTTCCGGGTGGAGCATCAAGACTATTGGTCCTCCTAGTTGTCAATCAAGAGTGTTGCGCAATTGCATTTGTAATCCATTCAGCTGATCTCCAGGTCTGTCGGTACCACTTTAAGCATAGCTTAGCACAATCCATTGAATCTGATTAGACCATTAGCACCGCAAAAAAAAATAATCAAAGAGTTTTGATATTTTTCCTATTTAAAACTTGACTCTTCTGTAGTTACATCGTGAACTAAGACCGACAGGAGGCGCATTGATATTACGCACTGCCAGAAAATAGTTCCCAAGGGGACTCCTGCAGCCATGTTACAGTGCCAAAGTCCTTGATTATTACGCCAGAATTCGAGTATAGTTCTTAGCCAAATCTGCCTAAAAAATCGCAACTTTTAATTTTCTGTTGGTCTTAGTATATGATGTAAAAACAGAGGAGTATATCGAAACTCTTTGGTTTTGCGATGCTAATGGTCTAATCAGGCTCAATGGATTATGCTAAGCTATGCTAAAAGTGGTACCGCCAGACCTGGAGATCAGCTGAATGGATTCCAAAAAGGTACAAATCAAATGTTTAACTCTAGGGGAGCTGGAAGATCAGCATATTTATATAGTCTCTTTAAAGCCTTCAAAACAAAAGGTTTTTAAAAAAAATATAAAACGCAGGTATAAAATTAGAAAACACAATGGTGCGTGAAATTTTTTTCAATTAAATTGTGTCTCTCGTTCTCAGCTCACTGGGACGACGAGCATGCGGTCAGTTCTCCAGGAGCAGGGTCATCGGGAGATTCTGGAGACAGTTGCCATGACAACAGGCCGTTTCAATCCAGCCCGCAGGAGACCTCCACCAGAAGCAAACAGGAGGTGATTAAGGTGGAGGACATAGAGTCGAGCGCTTACTCCTCTGTTCTCTTCACATCTATACCCGGTGTGGTCCGTCATACACCCGGGACCCTAATCCTGTGTAGAGATGCCATGGCAACGGGTTCCCATGACGACAAGGACGGAAGTCCAGCGTCTCTCTCTGGCCTAAGCAGCCCGGGATCAGACAGACCATCCCACCCGACAAACGACTACCGGCGGCCACCGTCCGTCTCTCCTCGCATCCAGGCCCAGAGCACCTCGCTGCTTTATCCTCCCCAGGACAGAGAGGCCATCAGCGGACACGGACACTCAGCATGTCCCCTCGCTGGAGGAAACCTGGAGTCACAGAACAGAGCCAGAGGTTTAGGGGGTTTTCCTCCTCATTACGACGTGAACTCGAATGTACATTTACAAACAAACGGCACACACGCACACAACAGCACATCAGTTATCATCACACACAGCAGCTGACTCCAGCACCCGGAGAACACAAACAATATATGAAGCTGGAACACTGGACTCATGTATGGATGTTTGTCCTTTCTGTTTTATTTTCGCAACACTTATGAAACGCATCCAAAATATTTTGCATGAATAAAATGTCTTTTTGCATAGCAACAGCATTTTCTTTACTCTACCACAATCATCACTGAAATCACAGATATTACAGTAAAACTATAAAGTGTAAGATTCTTCTGATCGTGTGATTTTCTAAAGGATCTCTATACAGGGAGCTCTCATCTGTTTACTGTGTCATTATGAACAAAAAATGCTTTGATTTCTTCCCTTCAAACCTGTACCGTTCTTGCGTGTCAGTTTTTGCACGTTGCATTTAAGTTTGCATAAAATGTGTATTTTTCAACAACATCTGTGATGTTTTATCTCTAAACTCCCGAGCAGGATCATCTCATGCTAATGTGTCTCAGATTGTAGTCATGTGAAGTGCGAATCAGACATTATTGCTGCTGTCACATCCAGATGTTCAACATATTGAGTGACTGATGTGTGTGTGTGTGTGTGTGTGTGTGTGTGTGTTGGGCCTCATGCCACAAAAGCCCTGGAGGGCATTTACATGCTTTAAAGAGCCAAACAACAACTTTAAACCTCTACACACACACACATACACACACACTCTACACTATGATTGTTTCATTAGGGCTTTTTTTAGATAAGCAACAGTAAACGTGACATTGGCCTGTATGAAATTATCAGACTATTTGCTACAAATGCTGGTGATCATTCCTAAAATTTCTATACAGTGAACCATCAAACAGTTGAATGGTCTCACATCCATTGCATCAGAGCCACATCTACAGATCATCATAGAGACTCCTTAGCAACCACATCGCAACGCCCTGACAATCGCCTGCATCCCCTTAGCATCATCACGGTGGGTTTTACACAGAGAAAAAACTGTTGTAATTAACTGTTTAACATTCAGGATTACATCACAATTAACATCCAATCTGATAGCATTATCCTCTCTGTGCTCCGGCCCTCTGTCTCCCCCCACCGTCTTACACCACCCGTGGGTTTCCCATCACTCTTGTTCTGCTGTTGTGTCAGTAAGTGTGATAATGTATTCTTCCTCAGGTCTGTCTCATGGGAAGATTAATAACTAATTACTACAGGTCACTCAACCAGATGGGCCTTCAGTGTGTGTGTGTGTGTGTGTGTGCGTGTAGCTCAGCCGTGGCTCCTTAAACTCTCATGAATTTATGCGGCTCAACTGAAATGTTTTACTAAATCCCCCCCACACCACACACGCGCACACTTGTAACAGCATGTTAATGCTCTTTATCAACAGCTCTTATATAAAACACAAAGCATGATTCATTACAGATTTTACTCCACAAAAATGACATGATCTCACTGACACAAAACCTGAAACCATGATACTTTGATTTGAAATACAGCTGAAAAAAATTACTGCATTCTTAATAAATGACTATCTGAAATACTCAATCACAAATTATGACTTTTCACTGCTAAAAATAAATAAAAACCACACATGAAGATGATCCAGTTTGAAACTAAAAATATCCAACTGAATCTCCCTGTTTATCCTAAATACAAAACTGTTTCTCTTTAAAAAAAATTAAATAAGTTTAGAACAAATGCCTTTTCACTGAGTTTCTCTCACCACACACACACACACAAACACACACACACAGATGTTCACACTTGAGTATTGAATAGAACCTGATGATAAAGATTAACCTGACCTGATTCTCTCATTTCACCTGAACATATACAGCCACTAAAACTCGCTGTGTGTTACTGATCTTCTGACACACACTTTGATTTATGAGCGTTCAGAGTTCTGCCAACATCAACCTACAGCTGCAGATCAGATGTGCATTCAACAACTGCATTCAACACACAGAAATACACAAACACACACAATCACTCACTTTTACATTAGTTTAGAGAGAGACAGGGGGAGATGTCAAAGAATAATTTTGTGCGTATCAGAACATTTGTGAAACTAGCTGCTAAATGCAAATATATAACAAAAAAAAATGGACCACATACATTATCATTGCTAGTATAAAAAAGTAGGCTTCAGGTTAAAAAACTGTGGGAAGAGAAAAAACTTTCCATATGTTTTGTTTTTGATGTTGGTATCCACTCAGCTGTATTTAGAGACAATTTATGTGTCACACATTACTATCTGCCAAACTACATACCAACATGAAGATAAAGTGAAAACACAACCAGACACAACTACGTAAGAAACCACACACACACAAACATGCATGACGCATGCACACAAATACACACCTCTTTAGCTGTGTGTTCGTAAAATTGTTTTTGTGTTTTCTGACACAGTTGACAAAGTCCAACATTAACTCCAGATAGTGAGCTAAATTGGAATAAGACTCCTTTGGGATTAAGAACATCCTCAAACATGATTTAATGAAGTAAATTATATTTTCATGTAGGTTTACAGTCAGTCTGTAATTATTACAAAAATAATATCCTCATTTACAGAGCTCTGGGTAAATGAGTGTTTGAAAACAGAAAGTATTTGTGTAATCTGAAGCTCATATCACAAACACACAGCAGAATCAACAGACTTTTTATTCAAATCTTTCGTGAATCTGCAAAAAAGAAAACTGTTTGCAGGATGAACGTGTATCCAAATAAAACACAAACCGTTTCTACATGCTAGAAATATTTTACACACGTTCATTCAATGTTCTTTCCCTGTGTGTGTACAGATTTATGACATAAGTGATGAATTTGACATTACAGAAATGCATTTTAATATAAAAGTAAAGTGTCCTTCACATAATCCATTAATGTATGACAGTACAGACCCAGTGAAACCCTGCAGGTGTCATCAATAAACACTCCAACAAGATAAATAAAAGACAGATAATACTAATATACAAATCAACAATTAAGTAAATGGATTTAGGTATAATATATTTCTATAACTGAGTTGTTACATATATCTATTAAATGCAGAGAAAGCTCCTTTAATAAAATCTCCAGGCATTCATTATTATTCAGTCTGAATGTTTTCATCTTTTGTTACAGAATCACGCACACAGTTACTAATGTAAGAATCAAGAAACATCTGTACAGATCTCAATCTGACAAAGAAGAGCAACAGCGCCCTCTGCTGCCCACTGGACACTTCATATAAACCAAGAGGCAAACTTCCGATCTCTCTGGCCTTGTCCCAAATGGCACACTATGGACTTCCTCAGAGTCCACACTTTGATGACATCATGTAGTGGTAGTGCAGATCTTAAAGACCCTTAATGCAAATCCACGAGCGAGCTCCAGAGTCGTATTTTGTGACAGACTCGAGCATTATGCCAGAAATAGGAAGAGAAGTTGTCCAACAGTGTGAACTCCCTTCTGTCATCTGCTCTTTTGCAAGGACTTCTGAGTTGGTAGTGCGCAAAGCCTGCTGCAGTGCAGACTCTGGCGAAGACCGCATCAAGGGTGCAAAGGGGACGCTGATGAGCACACTTCGAAGCATAAAAATGTCAGATGGGACACCCTACGGACTTGTAGACTAAGTGAGCACAGGCAATTTATGGCCAAGAGACCGAAAGTCCACATGAAGTACGCCATTTAGGACAGGGCCTCTGATCAAGCCAATACGGAAGTGATTTAAACTGCATTTCACGAACTGGCCGCTAGAGAGTCAATTCCCTTAGACCTCTATGTTAAAACGCCAAACTTTACAGTAGAAAATAATGTGTTTACAGCCTGGTACAAAACGTGTTTTTGGTCTATATAGCTAATTTTGCACTTCATGATAACTGAGATTCACTGCATATTATGGGGGTAAATTTTTTTGTAACTCATCCATATAAATTATATTAAACCTTAAAGTTCTGCATAATTAAAGGCGTGGCCACTTGAGTGACAATTGAACTGCCACTATTGTCACTAGAGTCGAGCTAGGCGGGCGTGGTTTCAGCAACCAGCAACCTCAGCTTCACCCACATCTTGCCTCTTTACCCAATTTTACCCAGTCTATGATATAAACAGAGATTACATGTTTATTCTTCCTTGTCCAATCTTCAAGTACAGAGACTATAAATAACCATATTAATCCCTCAAATATGAAAAAACACTGGATTCAGTTAGAGTCAGGTCAAACTGATTATAACTAAGCTAATATTTTCTCTGACTACCTAACACAGATAAAAAACTCTCTTTGTCTTTATGATATTAATTAAGAACCTATACTCGTGACACATTTTCAGAGGTGAATAGTACTGAAATATTTTTACTTTCTACATAAAAGTAAATTTTCAAGTATTCGTATTTTATTAGTGATTTTTTTTTTTGGAAAAAATACATTCCATAATTTTTACTCCACTACATTTCATAATTTCAGGTTTTTGGTTTACATTTTTTTTTTACTTTTACTTAAGTAAAAAGTACTTTCGTACTTTTACTCAAGAAAGTAAAAGTACATAATATGTATGTAATTATAGGTATTAAATAAATGTTAATATGCAATATAAAAGGAATATACAGTATGATTCTATGCTTTAGAATGTAGTGAACATTTTTTAGTAAAGTACATTTTTATTCCCAAGACAAACACTCTGATTAAGCACAGATGCTTGGAAAATGTAACTAAAATACTAAAGTAGTATACACCTCTGCACATTTTTTGTTCAGTCACTCACACTTTACCGTGGGAATGTGGTCAGTAAGTTTTACAGCATTAGGACACAGAGGTCAGATACACAAGAACCAGCAACACCAGAACACCACACACACATACACGTCAGGTCCTCACACTACATGATAACACCTTGGCTTGAGACAACCTCACACCTCCTGACACATGGACTGAAGTTCAGAAAGTCAAATGTACAGACACAGATGATGACTTTAAACATCAGTGATTTATATTTTTGTTCCCTTCATACAACTCTGTTCCTTAAACTTAAATTTATGCATTTGGCAGAAGCTTCTAAACTTTCTTGCACTAAATTGAGAGCATTCAAGCTATACACTTCATCAGTATGGTATGTTCCCTGGTAATCAAACCCATGACCTTTTATTACAGCAACAGGAACACAACAAGTTATTCCTGATTTGACTAAACTTATTATTGGCTCCTTTAACAAAATTTCTCATTTTTAATCACATTGGATAAAAGTGTCTGCTAAATATAATGTAAATGTGTGTGTGTTCAGCAAACTGCTGTTTCTTCTAGAGTTTTACAAGCAATGACACACACAAACAAATACACGTGATGAATGAATAAATATATTTATGAAAGATCAGGTCAGTCACATTTGAAGAAGATCTGCTAAAGAAACGAACTAAAGTTTAGGGTCTGAGAGAATCAGAGAGTGAAAGAGTTCCCACATTCACACATTATCTAATAGTGTCAGATCACACACTCTTCCCTTCACACACATACACACACAAAATGTTGCACCTTTCATGAGAGACTGAGGAGTTCCCACACATACAGATTCATAACACTCCGCTAAAACACATCATTTCCAATGTTTCAATCTTTAAAAAATTATTTGTACACACAGTTTTGGATTGCATATTACTGATTTATTTTAATCAGACTTCACAGTCTTATTTCTTCAGTCCATCTTATATACTGATTACAGAACCGGAGCACACACATCTTCACACGAGTGCATGACCTGGTCAAAGTGTGACTCTACACAGATTCTTAATGGACACAAATACGGCTTAAACTAACACCTCACAAACACTTTACAAAGATACACACTTCAACACATTCCCATCACAACACCTCAATGTGCACACAAACACAAAGCCTCCTTTCCCATCATCACAACACATCCTACACATAAAGGAAGAAAAATGTGATAACTTGTTAAACAATGCTATTTAGTAACATTAATTAAAATTATAATAAAATATATTTATATTAGTATGTTTCACATACTGGAAAGTAAGCATCACTCATCTGCATCAACCTAAAACTTTGACTTCTGTTATTGTGCAAACCATTGCTATGTGCATATTATGATGTGCAAATTGTGATTTAATTTTGCATAAATCTCGCAGCTCTATCCTACACAAACTTCTAAGACGAAATAAAGTCAAGATTTAAATGAAACCAAATATTCAATATGAAGCTGAATATTATTTCTATGAGATTACTAGACCTTTGGAAAGTCTGTTTACAATGAGGTTCAAGAGATTTTTGCATTAACCTTTAGGGGGTGGTTTCCCAGACAGGCATTAGCTTAAGACAGGACTAGGCCTTAGTTTAATTAGGAAATATAACTAGTTTTATCAAACATGTCTTTACTAAAAACATTACTTGTGTGCATTTTGAGTCAAAACAAAGGGCACTGATGTATCTGATGTACTGGTATCGGCCTCGATACCACATTTTCTAAAGTACTCGTACTCGTTAAAAGTCCCCCGATACCAGGGATCGATACCACGGTCTGAGAAATGTCTATGTTTGAGTGGCGTGTAAGGGGTTAATGCCTCGTGTTGTCCAAAGAGGCAGAGTTTACAACAAACTGGAAAACTAGCCCCTTGTTTTTTTGTTAAATTATATGGCTAAAGCTGTTACCTGTAAATTTAAATCATGTTTTTTATTAAGTACTCAGTATCGGTAAGTACTGGAGAAAGAAACATTGGGCTGTAGATGTTTTAACTAGTTTTATATTGATAGTGGAATTTTGATGTATTTGCTTGTGTGTGTATATGCATGTGCATGTATTGTTGATGTTTTTTGTTCATACTCAAATGTGCTTGTATCTGTCAATCTTGGCCAGGACGCTCTTGCAAAAGAGATTTTTAATCTCAATGTGCTTTCTTTCCTGGTAAAATAAAGGTTTAATAATAATAATTTTAAAAAAAATGCAATTACTCGTATTCCAAAAAAGTGGTATCGGTGCATTGCTAATTTTAAGATATGTCAGTGCAAGTTGTTTTCAGTTTGGACAGCTCTTACATTTATTTTAGTTTAGGACTAGTTTAATAACTGCCCGGGAAAACGCCCCTAAATATATTTAGTATATTGTGACAATAACTCTGACAGTGAACTATAGTCAGACAGAAGTAATAAAGTGGGAAAATAGTTCATAACATGTTTTAGACTGGACACTTCCAGCTCATGTCTGTGTGGATCCAGACCCTGAACACCATGGGGTGGTTTCCCGGACAGGGCTTATCCTAGTCCCAGACTAGGATGCATGTTTGAGCTGTCGTAATTATCTTGCACTGACATATCTTAAAATATATCAGTGCCATTGTTTTGTCTTAAGATGTACACTGGTATTGTTTTTGCAAGGTTTGTTTGTAAAAACTACTTTGCTCTAATATAACTAAATCCTGTCTGAGAAACTGTCCCAATTTATCTATTCATATCTTACTTTCATAGGACCAAATACATACAAAAAAACAGAAACCTAAATATTAAACAATACATTTAAGAATTATTTTTTTGGTTTCTGTCTATCCATTTGTCTATTGTATGGTTCTGTATATGTGAAATTCAGTCAATAGCCATACATTGATTACACACATCAAAGCCACAATCACTGTTGTGAGAGTAATATAAAAAACACAATTAATAAAATTACCAAAACTCAAGAGTTAAATTTTTTAAATGTTTATTTTAAGAAAATAAAGTTACAGTTACAATATAAGTTACAATTAACAATAAAATAATTTATTATAAATACTAGACATAATTTACATTGATTTTCAGAGAAAACTATATATATTTAAAAGACTATAAGTATATTTTATACATATGTACAGCTTTATACACAAAACAGATTAGAAGTGAGAGGAGGATTAGAGTCTATAAATAAAGTTGTGTTGAACGATGATGGTCAGTTGAGTTCTTTCTCATCTTCTTCATCACTGTCATCATCATCATCGCTGTCTGAATCCTCATAGAGGCAGATTGTGGCCTGAACCGGATAATTCTGCAGGAGAATCTCTGCGTCCCGGTACAAATAATCAAAGCACTGAGATTTGGGCCAGAATAACCTAAAGATAAAAGAATTCAAAAATTAGTTAGTGGACGGTAGCAGGACATCAGAATAGATGAATACGCAAACACAGAATACTGACATCATCAGAATGATTTACTTACTTTACAGGATGTGTCATGATGGTACATTGTTGATCATCAGTTGTTGTCAATGCTGGTTTCTTATAAGGCTGTTGAAGAAAGATGACATGTTAAAATTATATAATTTTCACATTACGAAATTCATAAATTAATCTGTGGCAAAACGCCATAAGTTAAATGCGTAATGATACCAGTCCATTCTTTAACGATATCAATATAGACTCTTAACGTACCGAGTAAGTCGCAGCTTTGCGTTCATGACGCGCTCGACGCGTCCAGGGTCTCCATGGCTGCGTCGCGTCCTGTGAGTTTGTGGCAGAATTTAATCCGTTTGTAAAAGCGATTCGCTCCATAGTGTCCGTGAAAAGATAAGGCAGAGCTGAAGAAGTAAATCCTTGTTGATTTCTGTTCGAGTGATGCTCAGACTGAAGCCTCGAGCCTTTATATACACGCACGAGCGCGCTCGTGCCAAACGGTTTGTTCACGCCCGGGGTCTGACACGCGTGATGGTGAAGGTGTGAGGTCACACTCCCGCAAACAACAGATGGTGAGCTGACACATTTCACCTTTAAAATCTGTGGAAACTGCGCCGATTCGTCTAGGCACACTTTTGCCTATTGCACATAAACCGCATAATATGCAGTGAATCTCAAACTATGAAACCACTCTTTAATACTCAATATATGAGCCCAGTTTCATAAAGTCATGCAATAATATATTATTATTTTCCAAAACAGTTACGTAAATATCCAATAACGGTTTACGTGTAAGTCTTGTTTTGTGATGTTTATGAAAAAGACAAAAAAAATAGCAAGAATATGATTTTTGTGGTTTGAACCCATGCTATACTGTTAAAACCTTGGGGTTTAAATGTATTCCGTGTATTTGTGTTCACGTAATGCCTAGTTGGTTTGTTTTGTTTGTAGTGTGTGCGTCTACTGCTCGTGGCAGAAAATGTTTGTGTGCACGTGGCACGCTGTGAAATGTACGTTAACAAAAACCATGAATCAGTACGAAATATTAACTGGTTAGATCAGTGATGCTGGCAGAAGTTGTGATCTCGAGGTGTAAAATCAACATTTGTTTGAACCATTTGTTTCTAAACACAAACCTGACGCGTGCCGATCTGCTGCCCCCGCGCTCCTGCTGTGACGCGTGTCGCGCCAAATGAGCAGAAAGTTTCAGTCATCTCACAAGAACGCAGCTGTTGTGACGATTCAGTCACGTGCATTCAGGTTTGTCCTTAAACTTTTAGTTCCATTAATGCTCATAAATTCATGTTTCTTTAAACATTCCGTTATCCTAACTTTAGTGTTATACAGTGCCATTTATTAAAATAAAAGTCAACAGAATCCATTTATTTTTTGTACAACCAGCACACAACATATTCAGTAGGCCTACTACAAAGTGTGTCTGTGTGCTAAAACGTTTGATATCTTACAAATATTACATCCACTAACGTTACATCTGTGAAAAAAGGCGAACACACTACTTTAAAATCCAGCTTAAGCTGGTGAGCTGATGGTCTCCCAGCTTGGTTTAGCTGGTATTGCTGGTGTAGCAAGCTGGTCTTGCTGTGTTTTGTCACTTTTTATTAAGCTGGTCTAGCTGGACTTAGCTGGTCATGCTGGAAGACCAACTGACCCACCAGCTTTGCCAGTCTGGGAGGACCAGCTTAGACCAGAAACTGCCACCTTAAACCAGCTACCAGCTTATGCTGGTCTTTGCTGGATTTTTCAGTAGGGCAGCGCGACCGTCACAACAGCAGGGAGAATTGTCCAACTTTCACGGTCGTGTTTTTACTGGATTATCTCGCCAGTCGACGGCCGGCTAGTAGGCCTATAGTTCAACTAAACACAGCTAAACTCGTGATATAAAACTAACCCTTGGCTATGTATACTGTGGTAGACTATTTTCAGTGCACTTACGTATTGATGTTCTTGTGTTGCTATAATTGCTTCTACTGTTTACCTCATTTGTAAGTCGCTTTGGACAAAAGCATCTGCTAAATAACTAAATGTAATGTAAATGTAAATAAATGCCATAAAAAATTGAGTGTTTGACCACTGGAGGTCGCTGTATACTCGTTCTGCACAAGATCTTTTGTTCAATTATCAACATCACTTCGTGACCCCCAAAGAAAAATGTTGAAATAAAAATATTCAACAAAACAAATTAAATTATACAATGTAGTGGTGTTGGTTGGTAGCCTTATTATTTTTAAAGGTTTAATTATAAAACATTTACGAGAAATTAATATATATAACACACTAGCCCAGTGGTTCTCAAACTGGGGGCCCTGAGATGGAGCCAGGGGCCATAGTTTAATGACATTTTAGAAAAAAAACATTAATTTATCCAGATTCTGTGTATTTAAACCTCAGAAAACTAAGGCTACTAACTAAAACGACTACATTTATACTTAATTATGATTTGTTTAATTCAAATTTTAAGTTTTGTAATGTTTATGTCATCAATTTTCTTTGGGGGGTCCACAAAAGGACTGGACTAGCCTAATGTCTCTCTGTACATGATTAATCTCCAGCTATTGTACACAGTTTTACAATCTTATCTTCCTACATTACAGTTCCTTCAAAGCTGATCTTCATTTATTTTGAGAGAGAGGGAGAGAGGGAGAGAGAATAATAGAGAAATAACTGAGGTCGCAGTGTTATTTTCTTTCCTGGTGAGTCATGCATGTTTCTCCTTTATTCATGGTTTTACTGATTCTTCAAATGTTCCTCCTGAATAGATGCTCTGTATTTTATGAATCACAGGATATATCTGATAATAATAAAAAGGAAATAAAATTTTTCCTGCTACAGTTTGTTGTTAAACCCATGAACCATAACTAACATGCACCAAAGTTTGCCATCAGAAGATCTCTATGAATTTAAACATTTCTCATGAAACTTTCAGCTATGCTGAAGTTCATGTCAGTACTGAAAATAGTGATCATAAACAAACATAACATGAAGACCAGCAGCTGTAGTCATGTGACCTCTCTCCCTCTCTTTCTCTCTCTTTCTTCACATGGCGGTGGGTATATGTGATTTCATAAATTACGTGCAGGAGAGAGAGAGAGAGAGAGAGAGAGAAAAAATGGAAAAGGAACAGAGAGAGAGAGAGAGAGAGAGAGAGAGAGAGAGAACGGTAGAGCATCCAAACCATCAGTCAGGTGTTTTAGGTTTCTCTCAGCTGCTCCTTAACTTCAGGATCCTCATGGACTTTCTGCTGATGAAGAGAATCAATAGCGGATTGTGATGTTGTTCTGAGATATCTGATGAGAAGATGTTTTGCTGAAACATGACAGCACACACAAACCAGAGTCGCTCAGGTGGTGATTATGAATGGCGTTATGAGTATTATGATGATGAAGAGCCCGTGTCCTTTGAAAGCCTGAAAGCAAACAGATGTGAGTATGTGATATGTTTTTCCTCTTTTGTACATGACCACAATTTATAGTGTAATAAAGAACAAAACCACTTAAAATCTCTCTTTAAAATACATCACACTCCTTTCAGATAGATGCGCAGTCTGACATACAGTGTCTACATCAGAAAAAATGATCAGATAGATTCAGTAGAACGATTCTTCATTGTCTTTTATCAGACTCCCTAGTAATGGGTTGTGTTTTTTCAGACTCTATAGTGATGATGTGTTTTCTTTATCAGACTCTATAGCAGGGGTTCTCAAAGTTTACATTCAAAGGTCCAAATCTGAATTCTCATCATTTTCATAGGTCCGGAAAAAATGGTTATTACAAAAATTGTCAAGCATAGTAATAACTTTATGTAAATCATTTGTTTATATAACAAATCAACACAAATGGTTTGGGAAAAAAATAACAAGTGTATTTTGCATTTAAAGTAAAAAAATTTTTTAAACATAAACACAAGAAATATGCCAAAAGTAACCAGGTGCAAGATACAGAGCAACCTAATGAGAGAAATGGCTGTTTGTTTTCCATCAGATGCATAAACCATGGCAAAAAAGTGTGGTTGGTAGGCAGAGACACTGACCAAAATAAGGGGTGCACCTATAAATTGGCTGATGATGCTTCCTATGCTTCTCAATGAATTAAAGTGAAATACCGCTACATCCAAAAGCCAGGGGGCGCTCTCGGGCAGAAACTTAATATGCGCTGCAGACGAAGAACTAGACACACGGAGCTCCAGGAAATGTATTAAAGTCGCCATGAAACGGAAGTAGCGATTGCCTTATTTTCCCCGTGGTGACGTATATCCGAATGAAACGGCTTTTGAGATGAAATAAGGCAGGGCTGGATTTGAATTTGTCCATCGAGATCTGATTGGATCGTTTGAAGTTGGGTCGTGTTGCTAATTGCTAATCGCTGCGATCTTCTCCCGGACCCCGCCCGCCTGCCATACTTTTGAACGGAAGTGAAGAGAGATCGTTTTGAGGAGGGGAGGAGATTTGCATTTTTGATTAAAGATTATGAGCACACACGAATTTTTAAAAAATAATGAAGCTCACAGATAAGTCATTTGTTAATAATACCACAATATTAAAAAAATATATATAGTTTTTCATTTCAATTTCATTGCGACTTTAAGGATATATTTATATTGCTGTTCTTCAAACCTTTTCAGGTATTTTCATGATAATAAAGAATATGTATAAAGAATATGTTTGACGAGTGTTGATTTTTCAAATGCATGTTTTAAACGACTCAAACCAACAGTGATTTCAGATTGATAAGGACTTACTGATCAAAAGCCGTAGTACATGAAGTAGCTGTGCATAATATCTGGGTGTGATGGCTACAGCGTGACACAGGAAATTTTTTAATAACTCGTTTTATTTTCGGCCCAGGAATACTCTTAGATCTAAAAAGAAAAGAAAACTAAACGAATGGTTTACAAGTTTAATATGCATTTGTAAAGTAGCAAATGCACACATTTAATCAATCACATAGAAATTAATGCACTTGTACTATGAAGTGGACGCGGGTCCGGATCAAGTTCCCGTCGGGTCCGGATCCGGACCGGAGTCCGGACTTTGAGAACCCCTGCTCTATAGTGATGGGTTGTGTTTTATCAGACTCTATAGTGATGGGTTGTGTTTTATCAGACTCTTTAGTAATGGGTTTTCTTTATCAGACTCTATAGTGATCGGTTTCTGGGTTGGTCTGGCAGTGTTTGTCATCTTCATGTTCTTTGTCCTGACTCTTCTGACCAAAACCGGAGCATCACATCTTGAGTGAGTAAACACAAACACATTCACACTTGGAGTTCACAGTTGTTTATTTGAAAACTTAATTTGTCAAATGTATTCATTTTTTCAAAATTAAAATCAGATACAAATAAGTTAGTGGCAGATAAACAATACTAGAAAAATCACTGCATACAGCAGAAAGTTCTGGAGGACTTATAAACCTTTCTGCCAAACTCACAGATTGTCTAGATCAGGGGTTCTCAAAGTTTACATTCAAAGGTCCAAATCTGAATTCTCATCATTTTCATAGGTCCGGAAAAAATGGTTATTACAAAAATTGTCAAGCATAGTAATAACTTTATGTAAATCATTTGTTTATATAACAAATCAACACAAATGGTTTGGGAAAAAAATAACAAGTGTATTTTGCATTTAAAGTAAAAAAAATTTTTAAACATAAACACAAGAAATATGCCAAAAGTAACCAGGTGCAAGATACAGAGCAACCTAATGAGAGAAATGGCTGTTTGTTTTCCATCAGATGCATAAACCATGGCAAAAAAGTGTGGTTGGTAGGCAGAGACACTGACCAAAATAAGGGGTGCACCTATAAATTGGCTGATGATGCTTCCTATGCTTCTCAATGAATTAAAGTGAAATACCGCTACATCCAAAAGCCAGGGGGCGCTCTCGGGCAGAAACTTAATATGCGCTGCAGACGAAGAACTAGACACACGGAGCTCCAGGAAATGTATTAAAGTCGCCATGAAACGGAAGTAGCGATTGCCTTATTTTCCCCGTGGTGACGTATATCCGAATGAAACGGCTTTTGAGATGAAATAAGGCAGGGCTGGATTTGAATTTGTCCATCGAGATCTGATTGGATCGTTTGAAGTTGGGTCGTGTTGCTAATTGCTAATCGCTGCGATCTTCTCCCGGACCCCGCCCGCCTGCCATACTTTTGAACGGAAGTGAAGAGAGATCGTTTTGAGGAGGGGAGGAGATTAGCATTTTTGATTAAAGATTATGAGCACACACGAATTTTTAAAAAATAATGAAGCTCACAGATAAGTCATTTGTTAATAATACCACAATATTAAAAAAATATATATAGTTTTTCATTTCAATTTCATTGCGACTTTAAGGATATATTTATATTGCTGTTCTTCAAACCTTTTCAGGTATTTTCATGATAATAAAGAATATGTATAAAGAATATGTTTGACGAGTGTTGATTTTTCAAATGCATGTTTTAAACGACTCAAACCAACAGTGATTTCAGATTGATAAGGACTTACTGATCAAAAGCCGTAGTACATGAAGTAGCTGTGCATAATATCTGGGTGTGATGGCTACAGCGTGACACAGGAAATTTTTTAATAACTCGTTTTATTTTCGGCCCAGGAATACTCTTAGATCTAAAAAGAAAAGAAAACTAAACGAATGGTTTACAAGTTTAATATGCATTTGTAAAGTAGCAAATGCACACATTTAATCAATCACATAGAAATTAATGCACTTGTACTATGAAGTGGACGCGGGTCCGGATCAAGTTCCCGTCGGGTCCGGATCCGGACCGGAGTCCGGACTTTGAGAACCCCTGGTCTAGATGAAATTTTCTCTAAGATCACAGTTTTTTTTCACTGTAAAAAAATTCCGTAGAAATTGCAGCTGGGTTGCCGGTAATTTACCGTAGATTTAAATTTATGTTTTTAACTGGCAACATTTTGTTCAAAGTTAAATGAACATTAAACATTTACAAGTCTTTGTCTTTATAGAGTAAAACAAAAAAAAACAGCATTAAGCAAAACATTCTGGGAAACAAAATCTAAAGCAAAAACCAGAAAAAGGTTAATGATGACTTCTGGTTCCCAGAATGCTTTGCATGAGGGTGTTATTGTATAGTTTTATTCTGTACAGATAAATACTTGTTAATATTTAAAATTGATTGAACTTTGAACAAATTCTTGCCAGTAAATTACATAAATGTAAATCTACGGTAAATTACCGGCAACCCAGCTGCAATAACAATGTAATTTCTACGGAATTTTTTTACAGTGAGATTTACAGTCCACGAGTGTTTCCATAGAAACAGGGAGACGTCAGAAATCAATGGCTAATTAAAGTTGGTCTGTAATCTTATATTCAAATGAGCAAAACCACTTCAGTTGCATAAATTAAATTAAATATGCCAGATTTAATGAATCATTAAAGTGTGCAGTTCACCTTCATAGAGCTATCATTTGATGTTTACATTCATACACTGTCATATACAAATATAGGACTTGAAGACAGATTTAACATAAAGATGTCACTCAGTAGAGGTTAGCTACTTTGGAACAAACTGTTGGTCAGATTTATTAATAAATATACACTAGTTATTTATACAATACATTATACAAATAAACATGTATAATATACAATAAATCTTATCCGTTTTATATGATATAAACGTAAATAAATATAAAGAGCATGTGAAGTACCACTAATCCTTCAGCATATAACACAAACACAGTTTTGTTTCTCATCAGGATTTCTGACCCCAGTGAAAAGCATCATGGTGACGATGTGCAGATAGAGGCTGAATGTCCTCAAGCATTTCCTCTACATCCACTGTTTGATGAAACGCGTTCCCTGTTTCACTTTTACATTAATGAGGAAGGGCAAACTAATATCAATAGAGATGCTGTTATTGGCAGAGGGAGGCGTTGTGGGCGGGACCCCGTTGGACTCTGCTTGCAGAGCACAATAGAGGATGAGAGAAGAAACCAAGATGACAACTTTCTGTCCAACTTCAACATTCCGAACTTTGTCCAATCTGAGCACAGCTCCAGCATAGACAATGACGACCTGCTTCTGTGTGGACTGCCAACTATCACAGATAGCGAATCACCTGTCCTTAACAGTTAGCAGGACATCAGATTAGAGCCCAACTTCTTCCTGTGATGTCATCGAACATTAATTAACATGTATACTGATCAGATACTTAAGATACACTTTAGATAAATGTCCATTGATGAATCATTAAGACAATAAGAGAGTTATTGTGATCTGTAAAATGGTCATTGTCCAAGTTTCCAAATGTCAAAAATTTTCATGTCTTTTTTTCAACTTTGTAGATTCACAATAATCTTTGTTGTAAGATTAGATTTAATTTTAGTGACTGTGTTTCTATGTGTGGCTTAAAGAGGGTTGTTTATTTCTGGTTTGCGATAAATCAGACTTAATGTTGACATCTGTTTTCTTTTTTAAAGGTCAATGGTCCAAACAGCATAAGTTCTGGATCTCACTTTAATGCTATGGGTGGTTTTTGATTTTCATATTGCTGCTGTATGCAATTTGTTGTGATCTTTTTTTTTAAGTTGTTTGCATACTTTCCTTAATTCCCTATTTATTTTAAAATAGAAGTTTGTTAAGCCAGCCTTGCATTTTGATGCCCAAAACAGGAAATGGACCAAGGTCACAGCCGACAAGGTGTAAAGAAATATTTCATGTTTTTAATATTTTTTTATAGTCATTTAAATTAAACTATTGTCAAAAATGTTTTAAAAAAAAGTCCAAAAGAACATATAAAACCATCATGCATGCAACAATTTTTAAGAACTAGATTTTAAACTAAGATATTTTGATATTCTTATTTGTAATTGAACCATATATATCAAAATATATTTAACATTTTCTATATACATATTTTACTGTGTGTTTCAAACAAATGATTTATTTAGTGCTTTAATACAGAAACTCTTTAATTTTACATAAAATGTAATTATTGCCCATTAAAGTTAATATGTAAATCCTAACAGCATTCAAGGTTCTCTGTTATTGTATTCAGTTTGAGAATAAAATGGACAGCATGCTAGACAACAATGAAATCTGTGAACATCACAGCTGGTACATCAGCTGCACATCTACAGAACTGAGTCTGACTGTTAATGACTAAAGCAAACACTGTCATTACCTCCTCTAATAAACCAGAGAGAGAGAGAGAGAAATAAACATTACTGCCCACTGGCTTCTATGCAAAGCATTCTGGGTAAGCAAACCAAGGAGATTTTCCCAGAGACAAATTTGTGTGTAATGACTCAGGCGGCAAGAGTACATTACTTCTGAACAGAAGAAAGTGGAGAAAGGTTGTTGCCATGGAGATCAAGTGTACAATATATAACATACTAGAAAAAGACAGCGAAACAACTTTAATTTGTATTACTTCAAACATCTATTTTAGAGAAATGAATAAAGTGATTTTATAGCTGATCTGTAAAGTTATTACTTGTTATAGATGAGAGCCTGTTTATGTTTTGCACTTTGAACTTTTACTCTAAACAATATCCTTGATTCAGCCATCATTTGAAAGATTTACCAGATTAGACCAGAAAACAACACATATCATTTTTCGGTAACACTATTTTGGTGTCTTTGTTACACATGTTACATGTAATTATTATAGTAATAACAGTTAATTATGCATAATTACATGCAACTAACCCTCCAAACCGTAATCCTAACCCCAACCCAATAGTAAGTACATGTTGTTAATGATTATTACTTAGTACTTACATGTATTATTACCGTAAAATAAAGTGTGACCCATTTTTCGATTAAGTACAGTTTAATTTTATCTAACATAAAAATAATTACAAACCAAAAAAGTCCATTATTTATATTGATTTGGTTTAAAAAGTTTTTTTAATTTTTAAATGTGTCTGCTGTGTTTGAAACATGCCTAATGTTGCTTCAGTCAAAAAAATAAAACAAACATTATGATAACACTTAACAATAAGGTTGTATTTGTTAACAATTTGTTAATGCATTAGATAACGAGTTGTAACTTAAATGCTACCAGATTGATCTCCTTAATGATTTTAAATTGTCCAATGCATCTGTCTCCACAATCGTCTTTGTCGTCTTATCGCCCTCTGCAGGTGATGTTGGGCTGAGGCCCAGATCCTCTCACTCTTTTGGAACCAATGCTGGACTGATGGATTGACAGAGGAAGTATGGTCTCAGGAGACTTGGTTTTCTCTTTAGGTGAGTATAAACGGTAGGTAGGCATTCACTGCTCATACCCTAATAAAGTTCATTTAAAAGGAAAACAAAATTGAAAGTGACGCATACTCGAAATGTGACCTCTGCATTTAACACACACACTCCCGGAGTGGCAGGCAGGTATTCCTACAGTGTCCGGGGGTAGAATGGGGTTAATGTGCTCAAGGACACCTCAGTCGCAACCTATCGGCTTTAATCGTTTTAATCTTTTCCAGGCATTATAAGGGTAAACTGAACTGCGACTGATTTAATTGTCCATCACGTTTTGAGCGTATGCATTTACTGCCAGGCCGTTGAAACCATAATGCCCATTGAACTGAGGGGGCACGTGACATCTGTTACATTGTTTCATGTGCAAAAAAATGATGAGTATGGAATAAATTCTGTATGGATGAATCAATTATTAATGAATTACAAACCCAGACACAACAGGGCTGCATTGTACACAATCGCAGATTAGATGTGTACACAGATTATAGTTCAAAGTCCATATCTATATCTAGATTCACCACTAGAGGGGGCGCAGAATCATTATGTGCTCTGACTCTAAGGTCAAATATGATGCAAAAATGCGTTCCTATAATACTTTTATATAAATATGTTGGTAACAATTTACAACAAGGTTGTATTTGTTAACAATTAGTTCATGCATTAGCTTACATTAACTAACGATCAATACTTCTACAGAATTTATTAATCTTAGTTCATGTTAATTTTGGCATTTACTAATACATTTATAAAATAAAGCATTGTATTTGTAACTGTTTACATTAATTTATGCATAATGTTTATATTTATTTATTTATGAACTAACATGAATAACTGTATTGACATTAACAAGAATTAATACAAGCTGGAAAACTTCACTGTTTGTTCATGTTAATGCATTAACCAATGTGTACTAATACAACCTTGTTACTAATACGACAATGTGCTTTCAATGTAATTACATAAATAATAAAACGAAGAATTGTCTATTACAGCTTTACATTTAGATCTGTTTGTGTGGCATTAAATGTTTATTTTTATTCAGTGTTTTTGCAGTCTTGATCATCACAGCCAACCACAGATGTTAAATAGCAGTACAATCATTCATAACGCTTCTCTTTTTGTCTGTGTCAAAAATAGCATCCCTTGACATCCCGCCCTGATGTCATTCTGTAGAGGAAGGAAATTAAAGAATTCTTTAGTCAGGGCTGACGTTTGTAGATGCCCTTTATAATTTTTATTTTAACCTTGTATTACAAGTGTGGAACTTTTACTCAATGCCAATATACAATGAGGTTGAAAGAATTTCCACATCCTAGAAGTAGCAAAAATATATTTATAAAAAGTGTCAACACCTGTAATTCATATTATGTCATCTTGCCCATGTGTTCAGGTCTCTGCAGATGAGTCTGGTATTGGCTCATCTCTTTCTTTAATATGATGAACATGTCCTTATTGTTTTGAGAAAGCGCGGTTTACTCTGATTGGCCAGCTATCCAGTGCATTGTGATTTGCCGATTACCTTACCGTATTTTTCTCAAAACAGTCCAAGAAATAAGATTTCAGTTGGAGACAATAACTTATTGAAACTAATAAAAAGGTAATAAAAAAACATGCACCAACACACTTACACACCAAAAGAAATGTCAAATAATGAAAAGGAAAATAGGGGCTCTTTAAACAGGTGTGATGTGGTTTGGCCAGCAGGTGGAGTCAGATGAAACCCAAAATAACCAGCAATTCACTACATTTATAACACAACAAGCATTGAACCACATTGTACTTTTTAACTTGAATGTACAGAACTGCCTGCAGTTGACAGATTTCAGTTATTTGCTTAAATACATTTTCTTATAGTAAACATGTCAAACACAAGAGTCATGTGAGATGAGGACGACGGACGGCCATGTAAAAGTGTTTTTTGGTGATGTTGGCACATGAGGATTTCTGCCTGCCATCTGGATTCCATTAGAGAAACTGAATCTGTGTGGTTAAACTGAGTCATGGCAGGCATAAGAAAACACTCTCTGAGCATTACTGTACTGCTTCAAAACACAGCTCCACTATAAAGAAAGTCATTATGAATGTAACTGTACAAATATATTCTCACATTTAAAGTGATTGTCCATCTGACTGTGTGTATTATAAAGTTTATCAGCCATACAGAGATACAGATGTGTTACAACACCAATAGAAGAAGACACAGCAGTCAAAGTTAATATCAAGCGTCACCATAGGAACCGAGTTACATCACAGTCTGTGGTCAAAAGGAAAATTTACTCAGTTTTACTGCCACAGATTAAATTAGTAACTAAGTACACACACACACACACACACACACACACACACAAATCTGATATACTTTTAACACAAGACAAGTTTACATAGTGCAATATATCAGATTTCTGTTTGACATTAAATACAAACTAAACATATTAAGAGTTTCCTGATACAAAACTCATGGTAACTGTTGATCAGATCTGTTAAGTGTGTGTTTGTGAGTGCGTGCATGTGTGTGTTTGTTTGGGGCTTTAAGTAAATAACTACATGTGGATTCCTCAGCTGACACAGGGTAGAAACCATCTGAAAAAGCTCCTAGGCACCTTTAAAAGTGCCCCAAATATGCAGTTTGTGTACTTAAAGTGACTTTTAAAACCTGTTGGACTGTTAAAGTAATGACAAAAATGCTCTCAGAAAATAATGTAGGAATAATTCAGAATCGTGCGGTTCGTACTTCTGCAGAAACTCTTCTGTTCAGCAGAAATAACTGAAAATAAATTCCCAAACTCATAATTTCCACTGAACTTCAACCTGTCTGTCTACAAACAGCTCAAGCCAAAGCATGTCCTCTCACACGTGCCATTAAATCTTCTCAATTGTTTTTTGACAGATCTCAGCTTAGTAAGTACTTAGACTCTGTGTTGTTGATGAAGTCTAACTGTGGGTGGAGAGAGGCAGCATGCATAAATAATTCAGTGTGTATGTGTGTGCTGTCAGACTGCAGCAGTTACACAAGAGTTGTCGGACTTCTCTGTGTCTACTTGCTGTCCGTCCATCTGCTTTTACAACAGCACAAACTGACCCACACAGGTAACATAAACACTCATTTACTAATGCCTTTGAATGTTGGTTCATGAGATTGTGTTTTTCCAGATATGTTTTTGTGGTTTTTCACAGGTACGGCTGACCTCAGAGCAGCGTGCACAAACCTGATGTCCTGACATTTATTAAAGTCTGAACCTCTGGATCATGGTAAGCAAACATAGCTGAAATGCTTCAACTTATACAACAGTGTGTATCAGTCGGAACAGGTCTGAACATGAACATTATAATGATTATGGGTGTGATGTTTCATGTAAAGCAGGAAAATAATTAGCGCAGAAGCATTTGAATGTTTTCTTTCCTTACACGAGGACACATACATGAGTTCTGATATGATCCATCTTCTCCAGTGAGCTGATATTTTCATCTCTGAATACGACTGTGAGTCCCTCTGCATTTATATAAATATTTAATTTATTTAGGTTATAAACTACTAATAATAGAAATAAAATACTAATCATTCTCATTCACTTATAAAAGTAAAGGTTTATGAATAGTCTCATTATTTTTTTAAAGAATAAAATGTTTTTCTTTACTTCTTCAAGCATCAAGTCAATGATACTCCCTGAAAGAGAAAAAATTATTGAAGAACCTTTATTTTTATTAGTGTAGTAACTTTATAAACCCACTATTGTATCACTGTTTTATTTGTAAACACATTAGTATTTATCTTTTCTAAAGCAGACAAATAACTTATTGAGAAAGCGATAAAAGTGTTTACAAATAAAATGTGATCAGATGCATACTAACAATATATTTTTTAAAACGTTTGTGTTTTATTTTTAAGAATGTTTATAAGTTACAAAGTCAAAAATACACACATCTTCATCGTTGCAGTTTTTGCTGTAACTTGAAGGTGAGGTTATAAAAGCGGTGCAGTTCTGGTTCTGAATGTTCTCTTGTTCATTGTTCTACTGGATTCGGTTCATCTGATCTGACTGAGAAACGCGATACTGTTCATACGCGACGCGTCTTTCTCTGTGCGCTACGGCAGCGCGCTCCAGTGGCTCATAAATAATTGACTCGACGATCGCGTTTATTCAGCTGGACTTTCATTGTTGATGTGGATCACTGTCACTGTCGGAACTAAAAACTCGTTTCTCAGATTCTCTGACTGTAAGTTTCTTATGACTGTGCAACTCTTTTGAGATGGAAACAACAGCAGTTAAAGGTTTGGACACACTGGACTCTGTGTGTTTCTCTTGATTTTATATAGATTTAAAAGTATCTGCTCAGATGCTGGAATTAAATTGTGTAGGCAAATATTAAAAGTAATATAAAGTTTAGAGATTGCAGAAATCTCTTAGTTTGAAGATATGGTATGTAATGATAATTTTGCCCTCATGCTTTGTGTTTTTATAGTTTTGATGACTTTTCTGTTCTTGTAAAATGCTATAAAAAACAGTTGTGATAAACACTGAGCAGGTGTGTCCAAACATTTCTCTGCATTAATGAAAATGGTTTATTTTGTGGATATATGGAGTATTTGTGTACTAAACTCTTGCTATTGAAAATGCTAGTGAAAATTCTGTTTTGCATTTCTTTCTACTTAAACATCTTTTATTACAAAGTGTAATGTGAACAAAACAATTTGAGTGAAAAGTTAAAGAAATTTGCATGCATTAAGTATTAAGCTTAAATGACACAGATGCACAAACAAAACCTGATGATGTTATCCAGCAAACACTGCATCTCAAATTAGTTTTTTTTTTTGTTATTTCAGAAAAACGTATCAACTGTAAGTTATTTGTGGTGACATTGAGCATGGAGCTTAATTGGTAGATCATTGCATCAGCACCACAAAGGTCATGGGTCCAATCCCAGGGAAAGCACATACTGATATAAAATGTATAGATTAAATGCACTGTAAGTTGTTTTGAATCAAAACGTTTGCCAAATCCATAAATGTGGATTTTTTTCCCTCCATTTTTCACAAGGCATAATGTATGATTCATTCTAGAGTCACGCTGGCTGGTGGGGATGAATCATCAGGATCTCCCGCCACAGTTAAAAAAAGAAAGAGAAACTCTAAACCCAACCACATTCTCAGTTAAACAACACTCACTTCTCTCTAATTGTCTTGTTGTTTATTAAAGCATTTTTTTAAAGCAATTAGAAAAGAATGCAAAACAGACCTTTGGACCTTAACATGAAATATAAGAAAAGTGTAAACATGTTTGTGTATGTGGGGGTGGGTGTGTTTATAGGCAGAGAGTCCACAAGAGCGAAGCCCAGGGGTTTTAAGTCGTATCGGCAGCTGGCTATTGTGGGGTTGGGGCAGCCCACCGGCGAGGGGAGATGTGCCATCATCCAAAACACGACAGAACAGTCAAGAGGAGGCATCAGACGAGGACAGCAAAGAAACCAGCTCACCTGCCCCCGCCACTGAGAGAAACCATTGTTTAGCAGTAGAGGATCACACCCCTATCCCATCAGAGATAAGCCCCTCCCTTACCTGGAATGCCAAACATTTGAGAATCGATTCTGCAGGAGGGGGAGGGTCGAGCGGTCAAACCTCTGAGGTGTATCTGGAGGAGACAGGTGAAGACACAGATCTTCTCATTCACACCAACATAAAACACAGCAAAAACAGTCAATCACTTAAGAGAAGAGAGCCAAATATCTCTCTCTCAGAACCAACACCATCACAGGTAGACCTCCTTGACCAAGAGGAGCCAGACCAAATGGGACGGAGAAGGTCTGGAAAGAAGAGGAGGGGCTCTCAGGGAGATGGGGGTGGGGCTAAATCAAAATCACCAACCACGAGTCAGCCCAGCAGCCCTGCAATAACCAGTTGGGCAAGAAGCCCGGAGACGTTGTGGGCTGAGTCAGCATTTGAGGAGGCGCCAAAAACCGTTTGCGAATGCTCCCAAGGGGAAGCGCCAAACTCACCTGAAGCAGGTAGCTACGAAGATACAGTACAAAGAGAATGGGCAGAAGCACACCTGAGTGAGGACATCGTTGAACCCTTGGACTCGCCGGACGGCCCTGTCAGCTACACACTGACCTCTGTTACTGATTCAGACATGGATGAGGACACTGTTGTCAGACTGACAGAAACTCCTGAGTCCAAACGCAGAAGTGTCAAAGTTTCTCACAGTGAAAAGTTTTTCGCTAAGAAGGTTTTTGTCACCTCTAAGACCCCTACAGAGGATCAACATGAGAAGTTTAAGAGAGCCGAAGAAACGACGGACCTTGGCCTGACGAAGACTGAAGACAGGGCAAGGTAAATTTACCAGTTCAACCTGTTTATTGCACATGTAATGAAAAGAAATTGCAAAACATTTCAAAGCTTCGAAGACTTGGGTGTGTTTGTATTTAAACTTGAGTGAAAACTGTATTTTGTTGGACTTTACTGAAACTTAACGTGAGAAATCTTGTTAACAGATGAACAGATAGGAGGAATCACTGTGTGCTCTGTTGTGAAATCTGAACTCATTCTCATGGTCATGATCACATAGTTGAGATTCCTCTGAGCTGCAAAGTCTTATGTAAAAATGTTTTTGGGTTGGTCTAAAGAATGATTTTCAACAAACATTCAGTGTTTACAAAGACATGTCAGTTCTCTTGTGACGTTGGCATGTTTTGAAAATCCTTTTAAAATGCTTTCTACTCAAAAACATGACAAATAGCTTGAAAGAGATAAATTGTATTCTTAATGCAGTTATTATTTTATACATCAAAGTTTTATAATAGTTTTATTATAGTTGTATATACAATTCAGAAGCCAAAAAAATGTGCTTGCCATAATTTGGTCTTACAAAAATTTTATGAGAAAGGTTTGAGTTGATACTGAGATCTCTGACTTTAAATTGTAGGCTTTACTGTAATTATTTGTAATTTCACTGGCGACTTTTAAAGCAAAAAAAAATTTCTCATCTCATTTGTAATTTCAATTCTTTACATTTGTGATTGTGAACTTTCTGAACAACCACATGTTTACTAAAAGTTTATTTAGCAAAGCTTCTAGTGTTTTTTTTTGTCGTATAACAAATCTTCCAAATAAAAACATGCACAATGTAGAAAATGGCAGGAAGCTGCTGATCTTGGTAGATTTGTAGTCCAAAACCTTTTAAGATGGCCTGCTGCTTACTGCCTACACAAGCAGCTCTCTTCTAACATCAAATAATGTTAAATTTGTGCCATACAAAAAGCGTTCATATTATGCTAAAGTCTGTATTTGTTGTTTTCCAGATCTTCGGACAACAGGCAGGATGGTAAGGCGAAGGGCCGAATTGCAGACAAAATCAGTTTGTTTGAAGGCCAAGCAACCAGTACAGCTAGGAGCACCACAAACCCAAGGCTTCTCGACAATACACCAGCACGAAATGTGACGAGTCACCTCAAACAGTTTACAGAACCTGCGGGTACACAAGCCGGTTCCACCATTCCAAAGCAATCGATTAAAGAGCGGGCACTGAATTTCAGCACAGGTCAGAAGGGGGACGAGAAGTTTACACTGCCATCTGGGACGTCGGTGGTATCTGGGAAAACATCAAACGGTGGACATTTAAAGACAGTTGGTTATACTGAAACATCTCAGCTTTTACAATCTACAGCAAAACCATGTACCAACAGAGAAAAACCTAAGGTTAAATCCAAACCTTTTTCAAGCTCAGACCAAACAGACTCCAAATCCCCCAATGTAACAGAGATCGTTTCTACGTTGTCAGAAAGCACAAGTGACTTAATAGCTGAGGGTAAAGGGGTGGAGAAAGAGAGTTGTTTTTTACCATCTGATGAGACCCAGCCGGTCAAATCTCCGACTCGGACCGGCTCAAGATCCAAAAAGCGAAGAAGCAAAGATACGACTCAACCACTCAGCCCCACCAGCAAGAACAAACCAGAATCATTTCAGGAAGTGAAAGACATAAAAAGCGATTCAATGCCCAAAATCACATCAAAACCTTTTACAAATGAAAAAACCTCAGTTGAAAAAGAAAAATCTAACAACTCTGTTGAGGAGATTACAACTGTAAAACCTGAAAAGCAACCAGAAATGTTAAGAGCAGCAGATGTGGGGCAAAACACAGAAAAAACACTAGACACGGACCTAAAGAAGATAAAAACTTTACAAGCGATTGCTACGATATCCAAAGAGATCAAAAGCATGGATGAGAAGGAGAGAAAGAAAAAGACTTTCGGCTTTAAAACTAAGACAGTGACCTCCACATACGAAATACAACCTTCACCACCTTCTGTATATGAGAAGAAAAACGCCCAAACTGAAAATAGCTACAGTGAGGACCAAACAAAGCGAAAACACTCAGAAACCAAAGAGCAAGGGACAAACGGCAACAAGACTCCAGTGGTTCAGAAGAGCTCAGAAAGAGAGAGCTTGAAGAACAGAGGCACGATTGTAAACAAATTGTCTGAAGAACTAGTGAAACCAGATCCATCTGTGACAGATGAAGATCGGCCATCATCCCCAGATCACCTGAAGAGATCCAACTCTAAAAACTACTCTGAGTTAGCCAATAGCAGCTCCAGGAAGGATGTCATGCAGAACAGAGAGAGTGAGACAGATATGAAGGTGTTACCTGAGAAACACGCCGCTACATGCGTGTCGACAACAAGAAGAACCTGTAGCATAAATTCAAATGAGGAACTAACCCAGTCGAAGCCAAGCCGCAAGAATGATGAGAAAGATTGTTTAACTGAGACAACAAGTCAGAACAAAAATAAAGAAAATGTGACAAAAACAATTCACCAAAGCACTAAGAGCAAAGAACAAACAGCAGAAGATTTAATGCAGGAGGGAATCAAATCCAGCACTGAAACTACAGGGGGAGACACTCCTAAAACCAACTCAGAAATGACATCTGTAGTGAATAGAGATGTAACAAAAAACATACGTTGCTCTAGCGATGAAAAAAGAGTTTATGCAATACAACCTAACAAAGAGAATCCTTCTGTCATTGAGATGTACACCTCATTATCCTCCAGAGCCAATGAATTATTCACAGAGCAACCTGATCAGGCCGATGTGAAGATCACTACTAAACCAGCATTAACAGATGAGCCACCTTTTAGTTTTTCAGCATCACTTAATGAAAAGACCACGCCTTCAACCTCAACTCCCAAAAAGGCCACACCTCCACAGGACTCATTTAAGGAAAAGACCACGCCCCCACTGGCTTCATCAGATAGAACGACCACATGTACACCTGAAACAACTAGGGAAACGGCCACACCCCCACAAGACTCATTTAAGAAAAAGTCCACGCCCCCATTGGCTTCATCACTTAGAATGGCAATACCTCCACCAGCATCAACTATTGAAAAGCCCACACCTCGACTGGCTTCTTCTGAGGAAAAGCCTACACCTCCATCAGCCATATTGGATGAAAAAGCCACACCCTCATCAGACTCATTTAAGGAAAAGACCAAACCCATACATGCTTCATCAGAAAGAACGACCACACCTACACCTCAAACAACTATGGAAAAGGCCACACCTCCACCAGACTCATTTAAGAAAAAGTCCACGCCCCCATTGGCTTCATCACTTAGAATGGCAATACCTCCACCAGCATCAACTATTGAAAAGCCCACACCTCAACTGGCTTCTTCTGAGGAAAAGCCTACAACTCCATCAGCCATATTGGATGAAAAGGCCACACCCTCATCAGTCTCATTTAAGGAAAAGACCACAGCCACACAGGCTTCATCAGAAAGAATGACCACACCTACACCTGAAACAACTACTGAAAAGGCCACACCTTCACCAGACTTATTTAAGAAAAAGTATACGCCCCCACCGCCTTCATCAGATAGAATGACCACACCTAAAACAACTACTGAAAAGGCAACACCTCCACCAGCATCAACTGTTGAAAAGACCACACCTCCACTAACTTCTTCTGAGGAAAAGTCCACACCTCCATCAGCCATTTTGGATGTAAAGGCCACACCCTCATCAGTCTCATTTAAGGAAAAGACCACACCCCCACAGGCTTCATCAGAAAGAACGACCAAATCTACACCTGAAACAACTACGGAAAAGGCCACACCTCCACCAGACTCATTTAAGAAAAAGTCCACGCCCCCATCGGCTTCATCAGATAGAATGGCAATACCTCCACCAGATCCAACTATTGAAAAGCCCACACCTCGACTAGCTTCTTCTGAGGAAAAGACCACATCTCCACCAGCCTTATTGTATGAAAAGGCCACACCTCCACCATCCTTATTGGATGAAAAGACCACAACTCCCCAAGCATCAACTATTAAAAAACACACACCTCCTCAGATTTTAACAAATGAAAAGATCACACTTCCACCAGCCACATTAGAAGTAAAGGCCACACCTCCACCAGCTTTAGTAAAAGACAAGGCCACACCCACACCAGCATCAACTGTTGAAATGGTCACACCTCTACCAGCTTCTTCTGAGGGAAAGACAATGCCTTCAGCAGCCTCTTCTGATGTAAAGGCCACACCTCCACCAGGCCCGTCTGAGAAAAAGACTATGCCTCCACCAGAAACAACTACTGAAAAAGCAAAATTTTCACAGGCCTTATTAGATAAAAAGGCCACACCTCCACCAGCACCGACAAATGAAAGGGACATTCTTCCACCAGCATCAACTATTGTAAAGACCACACCTCCTCAAGTTTCAGCCAATGAGAAATCTCCAGCCCTCATTAGTATAAATAAACCTCAATCTTCAGACCCAGCCACAAGAAAAAAGGAATTTATCCTGAAGCCCTTGTATCTTCCACAGATCCCCTCTGTACCCGGACGTGTCTATCTGAGCGGGGACTCTCCATCCAGCTGGCTGGATGTGGAACGCCCTGTTAGTAGAAAGCAGTCTATTCCAGACCCCAAACCAAAGCTGAGCTCTTCCGTCAGTGAAACCGACCTGCTGGAAGCTTCCAGAGAATTCGACCCAGATGACTTTCTTGCCAATGTAAAGAGGTTAGCAATGCCCTTCACTATTCCCCAACGCAAATACAAGCAGAACCGCCTGCAAGCCCCTCCATTCGCCATGCCTCCCATCAGAGAAGACCACGAGAAACCTTTTGATCCAGAGGAGTTCACGTTTGGCCTGAGTAGAAGGAGGGAATTCAGTTTGAATCCAATCACAACTTCACTATCCAGGAATCAAAGCTCAGATGTCAAGGAGGGGGATGACAAGCGTAAAAGAATAAACCCTGAGAGGGAGAGCATCATCAAGAGGTCCGTCCTCTTCAAGAGAACTAAGACTGGGCCAGAGGAGGAAGGAGAAAAAGATTCAAATGAAGGTAAAACAGAGCCGGTAAAAGCCAGGTCTCGTTTGGAGAAGTCTTCCATTCTCAGCAGTCTGCGCAACACCAAAGAAACGAGACGAAAAGAATTTTTAAGCCTCACTGAAAGTCCTACAGATGTGCTGTTGTCACCCAACAATGCTTCTGAGTGTCCTTCATCAGGGACAACACATCAAACACTTCAGTCACCCAAACAAGACAAAGCAACTGAAGTAAAAGACAGCACAAGCTCTACCCAGACTTACAATCAGGTTACCCAGACTTACAATCAGGTTAATGTAAAACCTGTCAAAGATGAAGGCCCTCGAATAACACCTGACCACAAACCATCTTTGGCTGACCTGACGCTCACCAAGACTGTTGACCCTTCACCACCCATGTGGGAGCAGACTGGTTTCCAGATTAATTTACAACCTGAAAATAATGGACCACTCAAGACACCTGACCCCAAAACAAGCTCAGCAGACCCTACAGCCACAGTAACAGACGCTATTGCTCCTCTGCTGCTTCCTTCCTTTGACATCAAGTTGCCTGATTACCTGGAGAAGTTTCTGCCAAAGGAGCCTAAAACAGCTCAACCATCCGACAGAATCCAATCATCGGTAAGACTTCAACCACATACACGCTTAGTGACCATTACATGTGTTCCATTTCACAGTACTCTAACTCATCTACTGCTCACATTAACTCATGTGTGTGTCTGTGTGTGGTTTGTCTGATTAGGTATCTAAGGGAAGTGTATCTGTACCTGATCTTGTGGGTTTGAACAAGGCTATTGATGTTCAGACAACCAACAACAACGTTCCAGAATTTCCATCTCCTCCTGTGAACGTAGGTGTCTGTCACTGGATGTGATGTACTGTGAATGCGTGTCTGTGTGTTGTTCAAACATGTCTGTGCATGAGAAAGTGAGAGATTGGTGCAGTCTGAATGGTTTGAAACATTCAAGGGACTGAAATGCCATTAGAACAGATCCTAGCGTAACATTGTCAAGTATTTGTTTAACACTTTACCCCCATTATCCTCACAATCGTGATGATTTATATTGCAGATTCCAGTTGCTCGTGGATTCCATCGCCGCCCTGGAAAGGTTGGCCAACAATTCAGTCTCATGTGACCTACCGAAGAATTTAAAATATTTAAAGCTTTTGTTTATTTGTTTGTTGTGGGTTCTTTATTTAGCAGCAATAGTATGAGAACTTTCAGTAATTCAGACTGTCTAATGGCACTTTTCCATTGCATAGTACCCCACAGGTCAGGTCGTGTCATCTCACCTTACTTTGGCTTGGTTAGCTTTTCCACTGAGTTAAGGAACACTTCAGAGTGGGAGGGATTTTTGGCGTGTCCTTATATTTGCGCTGCCTACTGCTGTGACAGCATACAAAAAGTAGGTGCGAGCATCTTTGAAATGCAGTGTTTCAAAATTGACCACCACAAATAGATATAGTTTCCACAACACATTTATCACTACTTCTGTCTGACATGACAGTTTCTGTACAAACACCAGTGGCGTCAGTCGACCGCTAAGTTGCAAAAATGCTGTGCATATATGCGGACATGTGCGTCGTGGATGTGCCACCACAAACTGCAAGGAAAACACTGGTATGGTGTTCCTCATTCTCAACCTGTGGATGTTTTTCACTGCTTAGAGGGAGTTTGGGAACTTACAACAAAGCACAGATGACAAAAGGTATGCTCAAGAAAGCGCAATCACGGAGGTAATGACGCTGAAAACAATAACGCTGGTAAGTACAATTCTCTCAGACCAATCAGCGATCTACCATTTTTTCACCTCATGTTTTAGTCTCAGCTAAACCCCAACCGAGGTGGTACTAAAAATTATCGGGTACTACGTCCTGTTCCTAGTGGAAAAGCCCCCAGAAATAAGCTGACCCAACTTGTGGGGTACTATGCAATGGAAAACTGCCAAAAGAGAGATTTTCACACCAGCGTAAACAGTCCATGAAGATGTTTTGAATATCTTTTCTGTCATTCAGATCATGATATTTCAGCAGCATCAATTCACTGGTCAGTCCTTTGAGTTCTACAGGGATGTAGATGATGCTACACATCTACAGCTCTCAAGTGTCATTTCTATTAAAGTGATCAGGGGCTGGTAAGACACACACATACATACACATACACAAAGTCAGGCATACATGCACTCTAAAAATAGCTGGGTTATTTTTGACCCATGATGGGTAAATATTGGACAGAACACATGGCTGGGTTAAAATTGACCCAATGCTGGGTTGTTTTAACCCAAATGCTGGGTTATTATACCCCATAGTTGCATAACATCAACCCAACATTGGGTCATTTTTAACCAAGCATGGGGTCATTTTCAACCCAGCATGTGTTCTGTCCAATATTTACCCATTATGGGTCAAAAATAACCCAGACATTTTTAAAATGTGTGTTTTATGGGGACAATAGGCTTTATGCCCAGCTGCACTACTTCTTGAACTTCAGCCAGCTCCTTGTTTCCTGTCTGAATGAGAACCATCACAAAAAGCTGTTGGCAGTCTTTAATCTATGAAAAAGTACCATACATGTTTATAGTATTATAAACATGTCATCATACACTATTCATGTCCTCATAAACCACATATACCAACCCACACACACTAACACCTTTTCATGTAAGTAGATTTGTGTATGTTTATTGTTTTACTGTGGTGTGTTTCAGCTGGATACTGTATGAGAAACCAGGATTTGAGGGGCGATCCATCCCTCTAGAAGAGGAAGAGCTTGTGGAATTACCTAATGAATGGGCAGAAGAGGCGGGACAAACCTCTGTTCCTTTTGTCATTGGCTCAGTTCGGCTGGCCCTCCAAGTATGTATTTCTGCTCACTGCACATACATATATATTATATATATATTTCAGAGTTTTGCAAAATGAAGAGCACTTTGGATATCATATTCACGTCACGTCCAGATAGACAATTAAGCCAAATGAAATCCCACCAGTTTGTTTAGACATACTAAGAACTTAGAAGAACTTTATTGTTATTGTGCAAACACGATGATACTGCACATGTGTCAGCATTTATCTGTGTGTAAATACATTTCCAGAAAGTTAAATCTCTGTTTGTGTTTGTGTGAAGGACTATACTCCACCCCGGATCGATTTGTTCTCAGAACCTGAAGGCCGGGGCAGAATCTCAGAGTTTCTTGTTGACACAGAGGAAATGGGTGCCTTCGGTTTGCCTCTGAACACTGGATCCATCAAAGTCCACAGTGGAGTGTAAGTGCACACACACACACACATTTAAAACCTTCTCACATGTGTGTTTGACCAACTGAAAGTATGACAAGTCAACTCAGTTGAGGAGTATAAATAGTCAGAATAGTCAGTAGATCTCAGATTTTAATTTTAATTCCTGACCCAAGATCAGTTCATAATGTGCCACACCACAGAATGAATAACACAGCTTATTGAGGAGGAGATGATACATGCTGTTATATTTCAAACAGACTTTCACTGAAGAGAGAACCTAAGATAAATCACATAGACCTGAAGATGAGTTAGTTTGACTGACAGCCATAAGCAACCACATAGAAAACTTCATAACAACATGATAAAATCCACAGAGCATCTTAACAACACACTGGTAACCATCAATAACATCCCCAGTAACTCTAAAGAGAAAGATGAAGTTTTATAACATCTGTGTGTGTTACATCAGTTTTATTGTTTTGGAAGGTCAGAGATGATGGTGATTCATGTGTGTGTGATTCACAGGGATTAGTCACACACTGAATTATAAAACACTGGGTCTCATTCACTAAGCATGCGTACGCACAAATTTGCGCGTGGGATGTGTGTACAGATGTTTTCACAAACAAATCGGGATTCAACAAAAACTTTTTGTAACAACAAACAACAAACAAATTGTAAGCAAAAATTCAAGAAAACCTAAAACCACTCGTACGCAATAATCACATACTCTGTAATCAAATACTAGGCTATAATTATAATGTTTATAATAATGTTGATATATATAAAGTTTACATGATTATAAAATTATATTATATTATTTTACATGACCTATAATATTATTATTATATACATTATATTATACATTATTAAAGCCTACTTATTTTTCTAAACATAAAGAAGATGCACGTAATGACAATTCTTCACGCTTTCCTTCCTCACTTTTTAAATCTCCATATGAAAACGTTTGCTTAATGCCTAATGTAGCCTACATGTCATGTACATGTAATGAGAAGTCTAACGTCAATCACTTGATCTCCTGTCTGTCATATTAATTAATTGTCATATTTGTTAAAGCAACCAATACTTCTTTAATTTTACTACGGTCGGGGGACAGCACTGGCGTCCACCAGCAAAAGCAGTGGCATCTACATCTGAGATTGTGTATCTGGTGTATCTGCATGTTGAATAAAAGTAGATGACAGAATCAATGCCAGTGAGATTTACAGACTGAATCTCTTTAGTAAAACATGAGAATTATAACTGAAGGATGAATGTGAGAAACAGAAAGAGAAAATAAAGGAGTTTGATGTTGGGTGGAGCTGAATAAACTCAACTGGTAAACAGTAACTAACATATTCACCACATATTTACACCGATTAGTCAGACATTATGACAACTGACAGGTAAATTGAATAACACTGATTATCTCTTTATCATGACAATGTCTTGGTGCCAGTTACCACACCACACCTTCAGGGGTCTATAGTGGAGGCCATGCCTCGACGAGTCAGGGCTGTTGGGGCAGCAAAAAAGGGACCAACACAATATTAGGAGGGTGGTCATAATGTTATGCCTTATCGGTGTACATTTGATTAATTATACCACAGAGCTGTTGAATGCTTTATTCTGATTGGTTGAGAAATGTTCCACAGGTGTTGATTATTTTTCTGATAGACACACACCTGACCTGTCAAATGTCTTAAAAATAACAAACCAGAGCAATGTTGTAACTGTGGTATAAGCTGAATAATTGACTCCGGACGTTTGAATTATTTGAAAATAATGCAGTCTAACCCGCATTACCACCTTGAGTGTGCATTATTTTCAAATAATTAAATGGCCCATCTTCAATTATTTCTTATGTGTTTGTCTGTAGATGGATGGTGTACAGTGATCCAGGGTTTCAGGGACTGTTGGCGGTGTTGATGATCGGAGAATATCCGTATCCTGAAGACTGGGGTTTTCCAGAGGTGGGGTCACTGAGACCTCTACATATGGTGAGACATCACAGTAAACACTAACAGTAAACACTTGAATCTGTAATGAACTTTCTTTACTGTTGTGTGTCTTCATTAAATGCCATTGTTTGCAGGGTGGTGTGAAAGTCCAAAACCCAAACGCTGTAAAGGTACAAGATGTGTTTCTGCCTCCATTTGCATTGAGAAATATAATACTGACTGAAATCGAAATAAGAGACACAACATTAAATGTCATCTCCCTGTCTGTTTGTCTGTCTTAGGCTTTGTTGTATGAGAAAGCAGGTCTGCAGGGTCGCTGTGTTGAAGTTCAGGGAGATGTGTTTTCTTGCAAAGGGATAGACAGGGACTCGGGGGATCGAGACGGTCATGGATTGAGATCTGTGGAGTCCCTGAAGATTCTCAGAGGCCTGTGAGTCACAAAAAAGCCAAACACTCGCAGATCTATTGACTAGTTCTTCTTAATTAGATCACCACAAAGTCTTGTAAACACTGGGACGTAAGGCTTGCCAATCAGATTAAAGTTTGCCAAATTGAGGAAGCACACTGTTAGTGAATGTATGAATGTGATGTTGATGTTTCAGGTGGGTAGGATATGAGCAGGAGGGTTTCGAGGGGCAGCAGTTTGTTCTGGAGGAGGGAGAATATTTGGACTGGAGAGATTGGGGTGGAACGGGTCAGAATCTTTTTTCTCTGCGGCCTGTCATTACGGTGAGTCTTTACAAAACCTCATGAGAAGAACAACATGAAATACCCTTCAGTTTTCATGTTCTGTGATTTGACAATAGTAGGAAATAACAACGACAGAATCAGCGCCTAACGCTTTGCCAAAATCCATAAGCTCTTTCTAAATTAAGACATTGAAACATAAGGTCATGGAAATGCCCTGAATTCATCTGATGTTCTGCAGGACTTCTCTTCTCCTCACATGAAGATGTTTAGTAATTTTGACTTCTCCGAGCGGGGTGTGAACATCGACCTGATGGAGCCGCTGGAAAACCTTGCAAACACGGACTACGGTTTACAGACGCACTCCATCGAAGTCCTGTCTGGAGCGTGAGTCTGAACTTTTGATCGTTTCGAGAGATAGCAGAGGATAAGCTCGTGACCTCAGAGGTAGATGACAGGAAGTGCCTCGTTTATTAACTGACACCCTCAGGGGGTTCCTGCATTATTTGGTTATTTGAAACTGTGCTTCTCATCTGAGTCCAAAATTAACAAAACACCATCACTCTGTCTGTCAGTATTTGACAAGCCTGTATTAGAAATTTGACTAAAGGTCTTAGCTTTACTAATTTCACTGTTAGTGTTTCCAGAAAAATGATTATGCACACACACGCGCGCGCGCACACACACACACACACACACACACACACACACACAGACACACAAATGCCTCAGGGTGTCATTTAGAGGAAGGAAAGCCGTTTGCCAGAGAATTCACATGTTAAAATCTGTGTGGTCCTCTGTTATTTCTGGAATGTGTGTGTGTGTGTGTGTGTGTGTGTGTGTGTGTGTGTGTGTGTGTGTGTGTGTGTGTGTGTGTGTGTGTGTGTGTGTGTGTGTGTGTGTGTGTGTGTGTGTGTGTGTGTGTGTGTGTGTGTGTGTGTGCGCGCGCGCGTGTGTGTGTGTGTGTGTGTGTGTGTGTTCACGCCGCACAGTGGGCACCGCCTTGCTATGCAACACAGTGTTTATAAACAGATACAGGCCTGTTTACCATTAGAAATTGAAGTAATCATTAAAAACAAATACGCACACACACTAAACACACAAGTAAGAGCATGTGATTATGCATTTGTGTAAGACAGGATTGCATTTGTGCGTGCGTGCTTGTGTGTGTGTGCAGTTGCGTTGATGTGTTTGTGACAATTAAACATTGAAACAACACAAAAATTGAGCTCTGCTCTTTTAGCATTAGAAGTAGTGTCAGTAGGAATGTAATGTTGTGCATTAGTTCGAAAGATTAGTTCAACCAAAGCTAATTGATTCTGTCATCTTTACTCATGAATGAATGTTTGCCTTTTGTCTGCCTTGATGTTTGTTGATCTGTGTCCGTCAAGCTTTTGAAAGATCAAAATACACACAATTCAGCACAATTCACACATCATAAAAGTTATTCATATGACTTTATTAATTCCAAATCTTCATCTGAAGTCATATGAGCAGTTTAAAGGGGACATATCGTTTCCTTTTCTAATGTTTAAGTGCTATAATCTGGTCCTCAGTGCCTCTATCAGCCTAGAAAATGTGAAAAAGAACAACCCAGTAACTTATGTTTTGGTAAACCATTCACTTAGCTCCAGTTGTGATGTCAAAAGGCATCCAATCACGGCAGTGCCATTTAGTGCAGAAAAAAGAGAGAGGAAGAAAAAAAATAATTGACAGCACAATTAAGTTTTAATTTCATATGGTGACCAGTGTTTGCAGTTCATCAGCTAATTTGCATTTAAAAGGACACACCCAAAAAAGGCACATTTTCACTCACAACTACATAGTGGCAATTTTAACATGGTATAATAAATTATCTGTTAGGTATTTTGAGGTAGATCTTTACATATGTACTCTGGGGACACCAAAGATTTATTTTACATTTTAAAAAGTCTTGTGAAATGTCCCCTTTAAGGAACAGACAGTTTACACTTATAAATTAATTTTAAAATGATTCTGTTTTAAAGTCCCCCTGTATTCAATAATTTTATTCTTTAAAACTCATATTTGAGCATCATAATAGCATATGTAACAAAAAATTCCTGTGATAATTTCTCCATGCCTTAATACAGAATGTAACCTTGCTTCATTTAGTATACGCTAGGGATGCAACAATACAGTAAATCCAATATTATATTTAGAATTGTGCACATACTATCTATAAATATGCAAATTAGTCCCCATCTCCATGATGCACTTGAACCATCGCACATGGTGTGCCCCTAACACAATTGCAAGCATCCATTCAGGTTGTATAGTAGCGATGTTTAAAAGTTGAGAGAGACAGCAGCCATCCCGCTAATGGGCGTGGTTTCAGCATTGACAGTGGACACGCCCCCGCCAAAGAATGCTGCCTATTTTTCCATGATTTTTATAACTTATTTTATTTGATTGTTTTTTTTTTTCATTCAAATTTGGTTAAGTGGTTAATAACACATTTTTCTGTGGTGTGACAAACTTAAAACACATTAAATATCTGACTTCACAGGGACTTTAAGAAAAATCATTTTAATTTTAAAATGCTAAGAATTTAGCTAATAATATTTGTTTAAGTAAATTTAAGCTAAGATTTTCTGTTAATGTTATTATGCATTTTTTAAATGATTTTTTTTTAAAACATGTTAGTTTTATGGTAAAGTTGTTTTACATATTCAGATCATATTTATGAGTATACATTTAAATGCCACTATTAAGTAAACAAACAATCACGCAATATTGTGAATGCATTAAAAAACTTAACTCGCAAATAAACAATGATTGGTTGTTCAATCTGCTTTTTTGGGAGGGGCAATCAAAAACCCTGTAATTTAAACACTGTGTTTAATTAATACAACTTTTAAAACACATTATTTCTGACTCAAAAAATTCAAACAAGCTTGTTTTGTCACTGACCCATATGTTTAAATGTGTGTGTGTTTTTGTTGTAGATGGATTGTGTTTGAGGAACCCGGGTTCTGCGGTCAGCACTATGTTTTAGAGAAAGGTCTGTACAGCAGTCCTGAGGATTGGGGTTCATCCAAAAGCCGAATTCTCTCAGTCATGCCGGTTATACTGGTGAGAAACATTTACTGCTCTCAGTTTTCTCTGTATTTGTCTTATAATAAACCTGAGATCATGTTCTCCATCAATTCTGAGTTACTGTATGCCAACTATTTCGTTGTGTTTTATTTTATTCTAAATTATTTTTCAGGAAAATCCGAGTTCTTCTCACTTCAAGGTGCATAAGATGAGATTTTATTTATAAAGTATTTTGTCAAGTTTTAAATGATAAAAAAATCACAGATTTATATCTTGTGTATGTTTTAGATTCAGATGTTTTCAGAGCCTGAATTCAGTGGTACATCTGCAACACTGGAGGATAAAATACCCAGAATGCCTGAGGGCTTCATCATGTCTTCCTGTAGAGTTCTCACTGGAAGGTACATACATGAGTTTATGCCGTCTGATGTTGTGTTTATTTAATTAATTTGTTTTGTGTCTATTTGATTTATGTTATACATATCTGTATGTGTGTTGTAGCTGGCTGGTGTTCGATCGTGAGAGTTTTTCTGGATCGCAGTGTGTTGTGGAGGAGGGCGATTATCCCAACCTGAGGATGCTGGGATTCACACAACCCAACACACCAGTTCTCTCTCTCCAACCTGTTGGACATGTGAGTCTCTATAACGATTTCAGTGAAAGTACTTACAATTCATATCGACTGACTGATCAAACATGTCTCACAGACAGTGAGATCACAAAATCTAAATTGTATTTTCAACATGAAATCTCTCTGCAGGAGTTTTCTCTGCCATCTATAGTTCTGTTTGAGCGTTCTGGATTCAGGGGTAGAAGAACTTTACTGAAGTCCAGCACAGTAAACCTTCAGCTAACAGAGAGCTGCACCAGGGTTTCATCTATACTGGTGGAGGGTGGCATGTAAGACATACAGACACACACATGTGCACACACACACAAAGGTTTATTCACAGAGTGGAAAATCTTTAGTCGAGTGTTACATTCAACACAGTCCTGTAAAATCTTCCCTTCTCTGTATCTCTGTTCTGCATTATATGCACATCTCAGACACAAAGGTTTTTCTAGACACCTCGTTTTGGTAAATAATAAAGACAGCATCATATTTAAGGCAATCCCAGAATGCACTACAACAAGCTGAGTAGAAAAGCTCTTCATGTAGACATCGGTTCATGGGGTTTGGAGCACAGCTTCTCTGAATACACAGTTTTTCCATAAGCGGCAGACTCTTTCCAGAACGGAGAATTTGGCCAGAGAAAGCAGAGTTAAATTTAGTCTGCAAGTGACCACAAACTCCAAACAAACTGTGTGAGAATCAGGGTCGTCATGCACCAAAATCTTTTAAGGGCTCACAGTGTGCATACTTCATACTGTAATCATAATTATTAACGTCCTTTAATAGAATACATTAAAACCTTTTTATATGCCATATTATCATGGACTACAAACATAAAAAGGGAAGAAGCGTTTAGAAGTTAATTGTTATTTTACACATAAGTAAAAAACTGAGTGAAAAAATACACTTTTACATCGATAATTTAAAAGTTACATTGATGCGCACATCGGTCACATCTGTAATTGGCTGTTATGATCAACACTGAAAAAACAGGAAAAAAGAAACCTTTGATGCAAGGTAAATAGATCTTAATGTAATGATGTTATTTTACGTTTATTTTTACATTTAAATTTAAAAAAGCTTTTTTATATAAAATTATTATATGAATACGTTTTTTAGCATATTTAGCACTCTATCTTACACCTGGCGCAATGCGCAACGCAAGTGTCTTTTGCTAGTTTCCACCCTGCGTAATGATCATTTTCACGTTTAGCGCCACGTTGTTTAAATGCATTTGGGCCCATTTTTGCGCCCATGGGCTTCTGGTGTAAAAACGAGGTGTGTTCAGGCACATTGTTGGCGCGTTGCTATTTTGAGGCAACTAAAATAGACTACTCCATTGACCAACAAAAACCAGGTCTAAAGTCTAAAGTCAATGGCGCAATATGTTTTTTTGTTATTTAAAGAGCGCGCTAGTATGCGCCTATAATTGGATCGACAACATGGGTTTGCTTATCGCATACATGAATGTGCAGCAGCACAAAAACGCTTTTAAATATGAAAGATTAAAGGATTGAATGTAAAAGATTATTATTTAGTCTCTAAATGAGGACCAATTATGAGACGTTAAAAGGCACAAAGAGCTGCTTCACCTGCAGCCTGGTAAGTAAGTAAATAAATGCTTTGCTTTAAACAAATGCATCTTTTTTTAAATATTTTTTTAATGCTACTGTATCTCACGGATTTATTGTATATGATGACTCTGTACCTGTGGATATGGTGAGATGAGAAACATTTTATGCTTAAACTGACGCTGTCCAAGTGCTGAAACGCTTGGAGAGCCGTTTGTAAATTCTTTATCTCCTGTTTGTTACAAATAAAGTATTTTTAAAGTACAAACCTTTTCTTACATACTTGTAAATTATGTTTTGATGATATTAGATAGCCATACATTTAAAGCAATTAAAAGCCTGCTTTTTTACTTCCATGACTGAAAGAAAACGGGTTTTAAAGGTTTTAATAAAAAAAATAACAATTTCAATACAAGTGAAAAACAACACAATTATTTAACATTCATCTTAAACTGGTGGTCTTCTTCCTCCGCTTAGTTTTTCAGCTTACACAGTCCGTCATCTAAATAGGGATTAGACATAGCGCCAAAATAGGGCCCTTAAAGGAACAGGATGTAGGATTGTGGCCAAAACTGGTACTGCAATCACAAAACTTGTGGCAAAAAACTGGTACTGCAATCACACAACTGGTGGCCAATACACAACATGACAACATAAACATCAGTTGAGGGCTGCAACTCCACTTCTTTAATGACAATATCCTGGCCGGACCACTGTTGTTGTCAGTGATATAAGTATTTGAAATTATAATGATTTCTAAATGTCTAGTAACATATCAGGGCCATTTTATGATTAATTGATATAAATTTCTTATATACTGTTCCTTTAAGCAACATATATTTGACCTGAGAGTCAGAGCACATGTGATTCTGCCCCCATATATAAACATTAAGAAATGGACTTTGAACCTTCACCTTTGTACACAGGGTAAACTGAACACTGTGGTATTGCTGCTGTGTTATGAAAGTGCTTTTTTTGCTTTTTAATTTTATCAGATAACAAAATGCAGCACCAGTAGCCACGTGGCCGTGCACAATGGTGGCACCAGCGCTGTTCTTTTTGTCTGGATTTGTATTATTCATTAAATTCATTGCGTCCAGAATGAAACACTTGATTAAAACAGCAAAAAGAGTGATGTGTAGAACTGCTCATATTTGACCTATTAAACAAATTAATGACAGATGTGTAGATACAGAATTTCATATAGGTGTGTGTGTTTGTGTTGATTGACAGCTGGGTTCTCTATGAGTCTAATAACTTCAGAGGTTCTCAGTTCCTGCTGAAGCCAGGTGAGGTTCCTGATTGGCACAAACTTTCCAACTGGCCACGGATTGGATCACTCCGCCCGCTCATTCAGGTGAGAGGCTCCACCCACCGCAGGGTGCTGTGAAAGTTTCTAAACAAAAACAAGGAGCAATATTAACTGTAAACACAGTTTCTTACACTATATATATAAACGTGTGTGTGTCGTCCATGTAGAAACAAGTGCACATTCGATTACGGAACAAGGAGGCGGGGTTAATGATGTCTGTCATCGAGTCAGTAGGAGAATTGATACGAATCCAGGCAAGCGAGGAGACAGGTGGCGTGGAACAGATCTGGATCTATCAGGACGGTCACTTGCTGTGCAAGGTATGAAGTCATAATCTATTTGATTTGATATCCCCACTGTTCCAATTTATTTCTTTCATTTAAAGAAGACTTTTTCTAGATGTAAAACGGTCTCCCCAAAGTACGTATGTGAAGTTCTAGCTCAAAATACCCTATAGATAATTTATTATAACATGTTAAAATTGGCACTTTGAGGGTGTGAGAGAGAGTGTTGTGGTTGGATAGTGCAGATTAAGGGGCGGTATTATCCCTTTCTAACATCACAAGGGGAGCCAAATTTCAAAGCCCTATTTTTAACTTTAAAAAAAATTAAGTTAATAGAAGCACTGGGGGCCCAATGATAGCACATAAACATGTGGAAAAAGTCAGATTTTCATGATATGCCCCCTTTAATGCGGTCTGCTGTTAAATGGCATCATCTGGTGGCTCTATCTGAGTTATATTCAACAGTGTTAAGTGGGAAATTATTCTCAATTGTTTATTCTTTATTTATTGACACATTGTGTTAGGGTTTGCCCAGCTGCTTTGTGGACGTCAGTTCTGGTGTCCTGATGGCGGGCAGCAGAGCGGTTCTGTCTTCAGAACCAGGTAAACCTTATCAGTTGTGGAGCATCAAGTCTGACGGTCTCATCCGGAACAATGCAGACCCAAACCTCGTACTGGAGGTCAAAGGTAAGAGAGTCCTGAAGAGTTCAACATTTGTGACCCTGCTTGTGAAAACAAAGCTAAAGTCATGTTTTTATTTACTGTTATTTACTCATCCTACATCATGTAAAGATAATATAATCTTGATATCTTTAACTGACTAAGATCATGTCAAAGATTGAAATTAGTGTGAAATGAATGGTGGAAATTTCAGAATTTGATTTTGAGCCTGGTTTTCACAGACAGGGTAACATTTATGAAGGGATATTTAGGGATAAAGAAGACTGTAAATACAGTTTACCATGTTTTTTACACACAATTAAAGGCAGGTCAAAGTTATTTTAATCCAAGAACATTCCTCAGGCAGATGTATTAAATGACGGTATGGAAAGAAGTCACTCTAGACTCCTGCAAGTTATTATTTTAAATATGTTTGTCTCATAAAGTCATGATTTATGCTGAAGTCTGAAATGTTGGTGGTTACTTGTTTGGCAGCAGAACACAATTACACAACTGTGCTGAAGTATATGCTTGTCTAGCGCCATCTAGTGGAATAAACATGTTTACATTCACATTAAACAGACATTTAGCAAATCAATTAGATCTTTAAGATTATACTTTATGTCCTTTATTCAATGTACTTTATTATTTCAAATGAAATATGACCCAGATCTGTTCTTGTGATCATCCACTAAGAATCCACCTATGGGTCCATTCACTAATTAAAAACAATGACATCTAACAGCTAAAATACAGTAACTTTAACCAAGAGTCACCCTTTATTGTTTCTGTCTCTACAGGAGGTCAACATTTTGACAAAACCCAGATTATTCTCAATGTATTCCAACCAAACAAACTTAATCAAAGATGGTCATTGGAGCTTCTCTGAGCTGACGACAGGGATTCGACTTAAGCTCTTTAAAGCTCCACCAGAGGGACCAAAGTCCTGTGAGGCAGCCAGCTGCACCAGAGGGACCACAGTCTTGTGAGGCAGCTGCACCAGAGGGACCACAATCCTGTGAGGCAGCTGCACCAGAGGGACCACAGTCCTGTGAGGCAGCTGCACCAGAGGGACCACAGTCCTGTGAGGCAACTGCACTATAACCTTTGGACTATATAAATTGTACTATAACCTGTGATTATTATGGAAATCTCATTCTTTAAAGATCTACAAACAAGACGAGCTGGATAATGATCCTGTTCTTTTGGACACTGTGTCATTTAACACGTAAATATGCTTGTACATTTGCACGTTTAAGCTGCCTGACAACATCATGAAGACATTTTACAGAAGCAAAATTACTTGAACAATCCTCCCTCATAAATTTTCATATTTTCTATCCTGTAACTTACCTGTGTGGACATTTGACTTGTTTTCCCTTCAGTTGTATAAAATTGTTTGTTTATAAATGAAATGTCTGTGTTAATTACTGGCGGCTTTGTTCAAATTACTGAGTCGAGTGATCATGTCTTTGCTGATTGGTCGGTGGGGATTCAGTCTTTGTTGATTGGCTGTCTTGGGAAATCAGGTGTTCTGTGTTCACTGACAGTGAATTGTGGTCGCTCTTGTATGGCGTGTCACATGTCTGTATTATATCTGAGACAGTTTCTCTAAAACAAGCACATTTACCCAGAGTGAACATTAATTAGTTTACATTTGATCTGAATTATATGTGTAAGCATTAAATTGCTACAAAAAGCATAATTTCCAACAAAATCATCATGAGAGGTTTCAATGGAATAAGACAATGATAAACCAGTGACCTTTAAAGAAATATTTGTGAGGAGTGATAAAGAGTTAGTTGGGTCCTTTTCAGTTTCGTTTATTATGGCATTGCTATTTTGATCATAATAGGAGCTAATTTAATTAATAAGCACACAGACACACACCGGCATAATGCTCCACTATCAAACTATGTGTGTGTGTGTGTGTGTGTGTGTGTGTGTAATGTAAAAATGCTGATATAGAAAGACAGATCGGTCCGTCAGCGTCTGCTGCTGTCAGCCATCAATGCATCAGCTTCCTGTCGCTGTGGTAACCATCCGGCCGCCGGGGCACGTGGGTAAATGCCGAACAGGCCGCAGTAAAGCTTACAGACAAAACACAGAGGGATTAAACACAACGAGAGGCTTCACTGGATTTATCCACACTGACGCTACTGTGAATCATCAAACTCTCTGTGTATCCATTTACATTTGACATTTACTGATTAAGTTCATGTTCTTCAAATATACCTATTCAATATCACATTAAATATTTATAAACAACACATAATAAGGTGATGAGAGGGGTCTGAAGTCATGTGACCTGTGACTAGTAGGTCTCTATTGAGAATCTGATCTGGGTCTGATCCATGTGATAAACTGGATAAAATCTTATATTTATATAAAGCTATATATTGAGTGACATCATTTAAACTCCTGACCAGCCGCTCGGCATCATGGGAGCACCAGCTTCAAATAAACACACACAATACTTTTTACAGTGTATGATGCTTTAACATTTCATTCGTGATAAACAAACAAGTTAAATCTCAATAATTAACCATATTTATATTCGGTTCTGTGACTGTGTTACATGTCATGTACTTTTTGATAATGTTAATACATAATATTACACATTATATTGAATAATCTGTTCTTTAATGCTTTCAAAGAAAATAAATATGCAACTCTGAAAGCCAATGAGCAAAAACTAAATCATCATGGACAAAAGATGCACAATCTATCCTGACAGTTTCTCAAAACATTAATCTTATATCTAAATTTTTGTCCAACGTTTACATTAGATGAGTCGTGCGGACAATACTGTTTACTGAATTAATCATTCATGTGTCAAACTTATTTTCTCATTTCACATTTCATTTCTTCACAATGCAGATTTCAAAACATGATGATTTGTGAATGGTTGAATGTCATCTGATTCAGATCTGTGTCCGTCTGAGGTTTGTATAGACATTTGAATGTTACAATCTGTGCGTCATGAGCTTTCTTTAGATTGTCTTTATAAGCATTTTTCTATATCAGTCATTTCAGAAGCACAAGAGGAAGCCCAGAGAACAGATTGTTATAACTGATGATGTCTTCTCAACCAGATCATAACACAATAATACAGCAACTGCTTGAAACACTTTGCTGCAAACACAATATGATTGTATTTGTTAGCATTATAGTTAATGTATTAAAGGAGTGAAGTATTTTTACTGACTACTTTACAATCTGTACTTTTCAGAGTGTTTGTTTTTGGCAAACTTTTACTTCACTACATTCCGATGCGCAATATTGGACATTTCATAAAAACAAGTTGTCTTTCACTTTTCATTAAGTACATTAAAACATATAGTTGCTTATTATTATGTTTTATTATAAACTTGTAATTTAAACTTTGATTTAAAGTAATTAAGTACTAGATTTTTTTATAAAAGTAAGTATTAAATATAATTTGATATGAAATTTGATGGAATAATAAAAATGATCTCATGCTTTAGTATTTAGTAAAGTAAAAGAACAACACTCTGCTAAAATACAGATACTTGACAAATGTATTTAATTAAAGTAATACTTTAAAATACTTTTACACCTCTGACTAACAATTAACAACACTTCTACAGCATTTACTAAAACATTTTTAAAATCCAAAGTTGGAACTGTTAACATTATGGGGCGGTTTCCCGGACAGGGATTAGACTAGTCCTAGACTTAAACAGTTTTAAGAGCTCTCCAAACTGAAAACAACTTGCACTTACATATCTTAAAATACATCAGTGCCCTTTGATTTACCTCAAAATGCACACAGGTAATGTTTTTAGTAAGGCATGTTAGTTAAAACTAATTATATTTCCTAATTAAACTAAGGCCTCGTTCTGGATTTAGCTAATCCTGGTCCGGGAAACCGGCCCATTATGAACTAACATGAACAGTTGTTGAATTAACTAAAGATTAATAAATGTTGATAAACTTTATTATTCATTATAAGTTAATGTTAGCTAATGCATCTATTACGCTATAAAACATTTCTGTAGAAATTACAATATTAGTGTTAGCTGTTTGCCGGTAACTTACTGTAGATTTAAATTTATGTTATTTACTGGCATAAGTTTGTTCAGTTAAATGAAAGTTAAATGAACATTAAACAAGTCTTTATCTTTACAGAATAAAACTATAAAATAACATGCAAAGTAGAAAATCTAAAGGGAAAAAAAGGAAAAAGATTGATGAGGATTTTTGGTTCCTGGAATGCTTTGCATGTTATATTATAGTTTATTCTGTAAAGATAAAGACTTGTTAATGTTTAATGTTCATTTAACTATGAACTGGTAAGTTAGCTGCAAACAGCTGCATAGCTACAGCAAATATTGTTAACCTACCATGCAGCTTTATGATGTGTAAAGCTTTAAGGATTAATCATTTTGTTGCTTCCTCATTGTTTGTTTCTTTAGATAAAAAGTTTCTGCAAATGTTTGAATGTAAATGACATAGACATTGACCTCTGACTAAAGCTTCCCGTATGGGTGGATTTCATTATGTGTGAACAGATTCAGTGCATGAGAGGAGGAAAAATGTGTTTCCCTAACCAACACATCACCTGAGCTCTCTGAGAACTGAACAACTTATTAATAACTATTGTTGATAAGATGTAGCATTTCTCAGAACAAAGAACAAGGCATAATAAGCATGCCTAACATAACTTATAACATGATAATAAACATGCCTAACATACAAATATAATATATCAATAAAGTAATAATGGTCATACACACACAGTGTATCCTGATAATGAACTGAAAGGTCAACCATCTGCTTTACTTCTGTGACATCATCACAGGAAAGTAACAGGAAGTCCATCATCAATCTACAGGAAGATACATTTTATCTGTTATAATGACAGATACGTGTGCGTGCGCGTGTCCGTGTGTGTGTGTACCTGGTAATTATCACGTTGTGGGGACCAATTGTCCCACAAAGATAGGAATACCAGTATTTTTGTGACCTTGTGGGGACATTTTGATGTCCCCAATGAGGAAACAAGCTTATAAATCAAACAAAATGATGTTTCTTGAAAATGTAAAGTAGAAGAAGGGTTTCTGTGATGGTTGGGATTAGGGAATGGGCCTTAGGGAACAGTTTGTACAGTATAAAATGCATTACGTCTATGAAATGTCCCCAAAAAACATGTAAACCAGAATGTGTGTGTGTGTGTGTGTGTGTGTGTGCGTGCGTGTGTATGTGTGTGTGTGTGTGTGTGTGTGTGTGTGTGTGTACCTGGTATTTATCACATTGTGGGGACCAATTGTCCCCACAAAGATAGGAAAACCAGTGTTTTTGTGACCTTGTGGGGACATCTCGATGTCCCCATCCATGAGGAAATAGCTTATAAATCAAACAAAATGATGTTTCTTGAAAATGTGATGTAGGAGAACATTTTCTGTGATGTTTGGGGTTAGGGAATGGGGTAGGTAAGGGGAATAGTAAATACAGTTTGTATGGTATAAAATGCATTACGTCTATGGAATGTCCCCACAAAACATGGAAACCAGAATGTGTGTATGTGTGTGTGTGTGTGCGTGCGTGCGTGTGTGTGTTGGATTGTCATTGTATCACTGATAAGAAACAAAAGGCTCTTTCTCTGAATCCATCAGTTTTAAGTGTGTTAAGACTCCTTTGTCTGCAGGTAAATCCGATGAGAACAGAGCTCTTGGGTGTTTGTTTGTTTGTAGATTAAGTTCTGACCGTCCTCCGTGTTTAATCTGAATGAGATAAACAGATCCACTGACCCAAACTAACACAAAGCTCCAAAGAAAATCACAATGCTGTAAGTTTATATATGAGATACAGTCTGCCTACATACAGTAAATCATCTTTACACATAAAGAACTGTGTGCTATGTGTAGTGCAGTTTTGTTTCTATTAAAACCAGAGTTAATCAAGAGTTAATATTCACTTAAACCACAAAACAAATTCATTTCATCAAGTTACACAACCCTTGACCACATCTTACATGAAAACATGTCCAGATTACATTCCAGCCCTGTTTTATGACCAATAACATTTGTATATAACATTCTTTGGTACTGTAGTGATGCGAGTTGGTCATAATGCAAAAAAACCCTCATGGTTAAAGTTGACCTATTTTCTTTATACAATATATATCTTATTTCATTCTTTTGATTTTGGGGTGAAATTAAACTCATGTGAAGATTCACCAATGACACTGTAATGCGTCTCAGGTCACCCAGGTTACAGTATTTATTTATGTTTTTATAAGACAAAAACTCATCTCTCATAGATACCAGACACACAAACCCATTTTCAGCTGGCTGCCTCTCTCTCTCTCTCTCTCTCTCTCTCTCTCTCTCTCTCTCTCTCTCTCTCTCTCTCTCTCTCACACACACACACACACACACTCATCTTGCATGATCTGTCACACACAATAGTCACACAGTTTAACAGCAGTCAGAAGATCTCAGTCGAATCACAAAGAACCACCTGTAGTTTTATCAGTTTATCTCCTCTCTACATTTACATAACACTATATAATGCAACCAGCATGTTTACTTCTGATCGCTTTCTCTCTCCATACAGTGTTGGGTTTAATGTAACTGTAGCCACAACCTCTCTCTTAATAATTCATCGGTATAATCTATGATTAAACAACTTCACCACAAGCTCACCTGCTTTTATTTCTGCCTGAAAAACAGGTGTGTGTGAGAGAGAGAGAGAGAGAGAGAGAGAGAGAGAGAGAGAGAGAGAGAGAGAGAGAGAGAGAGAGCACATCTGTTAAGTTTGATATTAACATTCAAAAGCAAAACTTATTTACTGCACATTCTTGGAGTTAATGGGGAAAATTAGGTTTCTGATAACAATCAGATTAACATTTTTCTCATTAACATCTTTAAAACACCTGTGCCATAGAAGTAAATTACCTCTTAAAATTCATAAAGAGGAAAAAACTACAGTTTGTGGTCTGAGGATGTGCAGCGTGCTGCTTTACTGCAGAGTTTGTGCCTGAATGAAAGACTTTTCTGGAAACAGGATTGGCAGTTTATAAAAACAAAACTTACAAAGCAATGGATGTGTCATGTGGAGGTCCACAAACAGCAACAGTTACCTGATGTTGATCAGCACAGACTCACAATATGATGTTCATTAATAATCTAAATGTTTTTAGTGATAGGATAACAAAGAATAAGAGTACAGTAATCTAAAGCTTTACACAGACATGTCCTTTAATCTCCTATCAATCTCCACAAACTGATTACCAAAAGCAGGTTGTGTTAATTCTACATTGTTTATTATGTCTCTTGTTTTACAGCTTACAAACATTAAAACATTTCAAATTGTACAAAATATAAACTATGCAAGAGAATATTATAAAGTGTCCGTTTAATGCCAATGAATGACTCACATTTAACTTTTAACTGAAGAGGGGCAAAGAAATGAAACACCTGCACCAAGTGACAGTGAATTTAAGACAGATCCCATTTAAAAAACCGTGAGCTTTAGTTTGGATCAGAACATTTGTGTATTTTGCATCATTCAGCCATGATGAACATTTTCTTCATAGGGTCTGTTAGATGTGTGCTGTTGTGTCTTCATATCGCTCTACAGGCTCAGCAGTAGATATAAATGGATGTTTGTTAGGTAAATAATGACAGGGTCTGTTTTTCATTGTCTATTTCACTCCAAAAAATGGAGGAACGCTTCCACCCACAGTACTGGGAGGTATAACTCTACTGATCTCCAGGCGCTGAAGGGAGGTATAACTCTAGATAATATTTTGGTGAAGGATGTCCCAGGGTAGGGTGAAGAACAGATAAAAGATGCAAGGATAACATCAGCCTGGCTCAGCACCAGTGTTGCAGCAGTCCGGTTGTCATGGCTACGGAGATGAGCACGGAGAGCGTGTTGGCCTGAGACTGAACACCGGTGCCGTTTGGAGATGTGGTGGCGTTCGCCGTGCCACCGGACGCGCCTGTTGTCATGGTAATGTTTGTGTTAGCGGTCTGATTCCACGGCATTGTGGAGTTATTTGGGTTGACCAGGCTTTGAGACAGAACCTGGGGGGAATGAAGAATGGTTAATTATCACATGAGTCACATATGCAAACGAATCTAAAGAAGGAAAGGCATTGAAAGACGCTGTTATGCAAATCAAAAATCACTTTAGATTCCCCGTGAAATTTTTATTCTCGTGTCTCAGTTGGGTTCCTTGTTTTAAATGACCCACATTTCCATATAACATTTAATGATTAACAGCTCCATCAGTCTCTAGACACGCGTACGTGCGCCAAAACTTCGGCCACTAAGTTTGCAGTTTACTGTTTTTGTGCCGAAACAACATTTCACATAGTATCACTTCATTGGCTTTTAAAACTACAGGCTATACTTAATAGATGCATGACACATTGATAATAACCTTGAATGTAAATCTCATAGGCCTACTTATAACAAAGTAAAGGTGCTGAAAATTTTTTTTTTTTTTTTTTTTTGCTGTGATGCAATATATACATTTTCTCAAAGAGCATTTTTTTATTCATTGTTTAAAAAAAACACTTTTCTTTCATATAGGCCTATATCCTAATTTGTGCATCAGAAAGGTTCTGTGGATGTTTCTATGTTTAACCATACAGCCCGAGAACAACGTTGAACCTTAATTTTTAAGATAACAAATGAAAACGCTTAATTGTCGATTTTAAAATGACATAGGTTTAAAAATTATGCTGCTTTATGTTTTGTATCTTAATGCCACATTAGTGGATGCCTCTGTCTGAATACGAGGGTTTTCTGATATATTAATATAATATTTATGTCTCCCACGGTCCAGACAAAAGCGTCTGAGACTGTTTCGCGTTCTTACGCAGGGAAAGGACACACGGGTTCCCCGTATCGCCTTTCTTTGACCAAAGAAACTCAAGCCTCAGAACAGACATCGATACACTTTAAATGATTCATTCTCCAAAGCACCAGAGTGGTTAACAAAATTTCACTTTCTTCAAATGTAATTCATGTTTAATTGTGAATTAATTTAATCTACAATTTCATCAGTTAATATTTTTCCGTCACTGTTTTTGCGTGCGTAGTGCAGGGTGTCATTGTAAAAGCGCACGTAAAACATTAAGGTCAACAGTTTTCTAATATGTTAAACTTAGTTTGTATTATTCGTTAAAGACCACATCTGATGTTTATTTCCGTTATTCATCAAAAAAGAAAAAAAGACAAAAGGATAACGGTTTTAATTTTACACACTGCTGAACGCACTTTAACATTGAAATATACAGATCTACAATTAACTGGAGCCTATAATTTACTTTCTGAACTGTTTTATTATCATCTTAACAAAACGTCATATTTTAAGGTTAACAATCGAAAAACATTTTGAAGAAGGAAAATATTAACCTGAGTGATGAAGCAGAAAGCGCAGAGAATGGCTGCGAGCTGAGTGTAGGTGATCTGAGCCATGATCCTGATGAAACTATTGGTGATGAAGAGTTAAGATGATGATGGTGATGATGGCGAGACAGGCAGGTTCATTTATCTAAAGGGAGACGCCGGCTGATGCTTCAGGTTTTATACTTGCGCTAGGAATGACGTCACAGACCCCGCCTCTGCACTTTTAAGTTTATTCTTTATTCTTTCGCCCGATATGTGAACATTCAAACGTACGTGGAGATGTTGTTTTAGGAGCAATTATAAATTATTACAGAAAGAATGATCGTATGTGAATTATATTTACAATCCCTTAATTTGTATATACTTTTATGAAGTCTGGTGGCCTTTTAAAGCAGAAAGACAAGTTTATAAAGTTTATTTACTTTAATTTCTGCACTCTCTAACTTGGATTTGAGTGACTACTAGCGGCCGAGTATAGTACTCACATCACACACTGATCACACAGACTGCTGTATATAGACAGAGATTATTTATATTTTTTAAACAGAATCTAAAATCTATATAAAAGCTATAATGCAAAGAAATAACGAATAGCTAATAGCTTCCAAAGAATTAAGCCTACCACTAGTAGGAGTCAGACGTCAGACAGATCAAGCTTTATCTCCCTCTAGTGGCCAATAGAAACACTTTATATTTTACAGTAAGCGCACCTGTAAAAATGTATAAAACTGCTTTAGTATTTTAATCAACAGCATCCCACTTATTAATAAAAAATATGGCTGATTTATTTCGTACGTATAAAAGTTTTTTAAGATCTACCGAGCATCAGAAACACTGATCACAGGTGCGAGATCTAAAGGGGTTGCACTAGAGGTGATGAGAGAGAGAGAGGGAGACAGAGAGGGGATTTTTCAGGACGCGAGTGGGTCGCTGTGTTTTTGCCAGCGGGGATCAGATGACACCCGCAGGGCACGAAATCTGACCCGCGGCTCTGAATTTGGGTTCTCCGCTTACACGAGCGCGCACCTCGTTTATTCTTTGAAACACAGAACAGTTTGTGCGAGTGTGTGTGTCCAGAGAATGGATGAAATTTGCATACATTAGAAATAGAAATACAGGCCTATATAAAATCGCAGTTAGTCACTTTAATGTTGATATATGTAAGCAGTACCTATACAAATTTTGTTATTTTACCCTTTTTTAACCTTAAGCAGCCAGGGGGTAAAACCCATCTCTCTCATTAATCTGACCTGAAGTGAGTTTATTCTGCACTTACAATTCTCGTTATTTTTCTCAGTAGATGACATGCGCACAGATCGCCCAGATAAAAGTCCTCTGTCCTCGCATTCCTACAGAAATGGACCCGGGCCGGTACAGCCTGTGGGAGGAGGAGGTGTTGAGTTTCAGCTCCTCCCCTGGATCTCCTCCGCTCTACTGCTACGCGCGCTCATTGTTTCAGCGCAGCGCCGTTCGCTCGTTTGGGATGCGCGACAGATAGTCTTGACAGGCGCGTCTGACAGCACGCGCGCGGATCATGCCCGAGATGGAGAAGAGCCGAGCGCCGGAAAACAAGCGGAGCAGAAAACCTGCGCATCCTGTCAAGAGAGACGTCAATGAAGACATGAAGGTGAGAGAGACACCAGACTTTCACAATCGGACTGTGTTTGAAAACCAGGCAGACAGCAGCTGCATACTTCTGTTTGAAACGCATTTGGGTGGTTTGTGTTGGCTTGGTGCTGATGGACCTGTATAGAATAGTAAAACTTAACAGGTGACCTTAACTACCCACATGGCCTCGTCTTAGTTGACTAATGATTGAACTGATTGAAGCCTGATTGAATGTGATGCCAAAATAGTTACAGAATGATGCTCAAAGATGCGGTTTAGACTCTTTAAATTAGTTTTGGTATGTTCTTAATGCGAATTTATTTATTTATTTACGTTTAAACATTTTGCTTCCTATAAATTTGATGAGTTAAAGCTATAGCACATAAAATCAATTGTCAGCTAGAATGAACACATTTTACCTTGAACACCAATATCAGCAACTATAGATGACACAAAGTTTATGAGATTGTTGCCAGTTTAAGATGAATGATTAAAGCAGATTTATTTACTGATATCTATCATAGGCATTTGTATGTTGGGGCTTGTAGAGCTCCAGATGTGCTCATGTGTGATATAAGGCACATCTCATGTTTTGATGGCCTACATCTCCACAGGTTGAGAACAGACATATTGACCTTATTAAATTGCTGGCTTTTACACAAGCTGACAGCTTAAGGCCTATTTCACAAGTCCCCGTTTGATATTTGATATGGATACGTGATATGTTTATAAATGCCTGCCCATGTTGACATTGAATATTCCGTTTATAGATTCTCTCTCTCTCGAGCGGAGAGGAGCTCACAGGGTTTCTCTGACTTTTCCGTCTCGGCCAGGGAGGAAACGGCTCTTTTTGTGGGAGCGACGTTGGATCTCAGCAAATGATATCCATTGGGGGGTGTAGAGTTACAACTTAACTAATTTTAATCCAAACACGTGAAATCGTAGCCGGGCCTGATGCAAGCGGCCCGGGGCCGAAGAAGGGGTCGCGCAGGGTTTGTTGCCTTTGGCTGCCGTGCTCGCTGCGGTTTGGGATGGACCTGTCACTCTCGCTGAACAGATGTTTGTCTGAACTGCCAAGAAGAAACAAAAACAACATTGTTGGATGGAAGAGAGAGGAAGCTAAACGCCGACTCTGCTGCTAATGAGAAAACAGCGCAATCAATCTGATGATGACTGGAGGGAAAGAGAAGCTTGTGCGGTTGCTGATGTGATTTAGTCTTTGGGGTGATGGTGGCAGCGTGAGAGAGAGAGAGAGAGAGAGAGAGAGAGAAAGAGAGAGAGGAGGGGATCTGATTCTGGGAATCTGTGACTGAGCTTCTGGTGTTGGATGTCCTGTGATTTCAGCTAAACGGGGATCATGTAACGGCCCTCGTCTCGCACGAGAGACACGCGAGAGAGCTCTTTAGCTTTTTTGCTCGAGCTGCTGGCTTACTTGATAGTTTTTCATATCCGTTTACAAAATGATACCAACACTCACATTTGAAACCGAGACACAGATTATAACAGATGTCATGCTTGTACAATGTTTCTCAACACAGTTCCAAAATAGTTCATCATAATAATAGTGATGAAATAAATTAATATGGCTTCATGGTAATGCATCAGCACTGTTAACCAATCAAAGCAGAGGGCTGGAATTCAGCACATGTAACATTCACAGGTCTGTGTTTTGGTTTCTTCTAGAACTTTGCTGAGAACACCATGAATGAACTACTGGGCTGGTACGGGTATGATCATGTAGACCTGCCCGACTCTAATTCACCTGACAGCCGTCACCGAGCAAAACGCAACCATATATCTGTTCTTAAAGGTGACATCACACACACATACACACACACACACACACACACACACAAACATGACTGAATATGTGTCAGTGAACTGAATGATGTTTCTCCAGAGAATTCAGTGCCAAAGCCAAATGCTACAGAGAGGAACGTGCCATCATCTTCATCAGAGCCCACGAAGAACGGTGAGATGGAATCGGCTGCCACGCCCATCTCATCTTCATCATCCTCTGCATCTCCACGGACCAGAGAGCAACACAGCATGAATGTTGTTGTACCATTGATCAAACCATCTGCTGGTGTGTAACACACACACACACACACACACACACACTTACTTTCTCTTTTCCTCTCTCTCTCATACACATACAAATATATAAATTAGCCTTCTAATGACCAGAATTACAAAATGAGACCTTACCCTTTGTGTTTATAATCTTTTTGTTGTTGTAGTGGAAGATGTGCAGAATGTTCAGATTGTGTGTGTATGGTGTCAGAAGGAAGGTATGAAGCGTTACTCTCTCCTCATGGGTTCAGACCTCAAGAGTTTTTGCAGTGAAAAGTGTTTCGCTGCCTGTCGCCGGGCATACTTCAAACGCAATAAGGTAAAACCACATTTGATGTATCCAACATGTTTCATTAATTAAAGGGGACTTTCACAATACTTTTTTAAGATGTTTAATACATCTTTGGTGTCAGAGAGTACATATGTGAAGTTTTAGGTCAAAATACCATATAGATAATTTATTATAGCATATTAAAATTGCCACTTTGTAGGTTTGAGCAAAAATGGGCCATCTTTGGGTGTGTCCTTTAAAATGCAAATGAGATGATCGCTGCACTAAATGGCAGTGCCGTGGTTGGATAGTGCAGATTAAGGGGCGGTCTTATCCCCTTCTGACATCACAAGGGGAGCCAAATATCAATGACCTATTTTTTCACATGCTTGCAGAGGATGGTTTACCAAAACTAAGAGACTGGGTTGTTCTTTTACTAATTTTCTAGGTTGATAGAAGCACTGGGGACCCAATTATAGTCAGATTTTCATGATATGGCCCCTTTAAAGTCTTTTACTTTCATGACAGCAGCTCTGGAGCTCTGATGGTCTTTTTTATCCAGCTGCATGTGAGGATGCAAATTACTTACTTTATAGACCAGGATATAACCTTTGTCGTAACCTTTCAATGTAGTGAACATTCATCAAAACTTTTCAGGTGTAAATAAGATTTTGAATCGTGAATGTTTCTATATAGCTCATTGGTATAGCATTGCGTTAGCTATGCAAAAGGTTGTGGGTTCAAACCTAGGAAGCACATGCACTGATTAAATGTATACCTTGTAAGTTGCTTTGGATAAAAGCATCTGCCAAATGCATTAATGTAAACGTGTTCAATCTTTTGCACTCCACTGCATTGACGTTGGTCAGTAAAAAAACTAATCAGCAAATAGTTTTGAATAAAGTGACTCCACTTTAAGTTCTCCAAACTTCAGACAGACTTCAGTTGTGTGTTTACTGAACTTCATCGTTGACACATTTAACTTCACTTCATACACACAGACACACACACAGATGAAGGCTGATGTATGGATCGGTTTTCAGGCTGCTCTGTTTATGTTGAGTGAGCCACACATTCCCACAACAAAGAGAAAGAGTGCGTTTGAAACACAGAGGATAGTTTATCAGACGAGAACCACGGACGGGTTTTAGCCTGTCTGAGAGGAAGAGAGACAGGTTTAATTTCACTGTGCATACTTTACTCATAGAGGAATCCTGTTACAAACACACACACACAGCATGAGAACTGAGATCAGTATGTGTTTACTAGAACTACACAAATTTGCTAATGTGACTGTGATGCTGATTATCTGAAACGACAGAACACTTCAAAGTTGACATGTGTATTTGTGTATTTGTGTTCCCTGAAGGCTCGAGATGAAGATCGTCATGGCGACCAGTCTCCGCCTCCCGGCCAAACACTAGACACACCCTCAAGACTTCTGCTGAAGATGAACAACAACACACGTGTAAACAAATACACACACACATTGCAGCACAAAGATACAACTTTAGTCTATAGATACTAGAGATGCACCGATTGCAATTTTTTTGTATGTCCGGTCCAGACGATCATGCGTAACACCTGCCAATTCTGGTCTCTGGCCGGTGGATTGGTGCATCTCTAATAGACACTTTAGCTACAATATAAGATGGTTTATATAGTCACATTACAGCATGTGTTTACTGTCTGCAGGTCTGTGATTGGTGTAAACACATCCGTCACACTAAAGAGTATCTGGACTTTGGTTCTGGTGAGGAGAGGCTGCAGTTCTGTAGCACCAAATGTCTGAATCAGTACAAGATGGATGTGTTTTATAGGGAAGCGCGTGCCGCTCTCAACGGTTCTGCTTCTGCTTACAAAGATGAGGAGAGTCATCAGAAAACCAGTGCTGTAGAGAACCAGAAACTTCTGACCCCAGAGTCATGGGACAGCTCTTCGGCTAAAACGCTGTCACCTAAAACCCCAACGCCCACTTCGGTTTCTGTGTCTGTAGTTAACGCGACATCATCTTCTTCATCATCTTCCTCACTGAGAACGGCCATCACAACGTCGCGGGAGCGGTCGTGTCCTCTGCAGATTCAGACGAGCGCATCGCCCTCATCCGCTGGCCCGTCTCATATCATTTTGGACCAACCACGGCCACCTCAGATCACCCTCCCTTTTATTCGCCCACCCCAGCACGCCCCTGGTCTGCGGAGCCCCACCCCTCACCTACCCCGTAACCCACCACACCCTGCCAGCCCCATCCAGACGCGACCTCCACATCCACCTACATTTGCCCCACTCCACCCACCCCCTCTTCTTCAGCACTACCCTGCTCCATATGTGCCCTTCCACCCCACTTTCCCTCCTCAACTGCCCCCACCGTGGCCACAACCCATGATGCTGGTGCCGTACCCCATCATGGTGCCCATCCCAGTGCCGATTCCCATTCCCATCCCTATATCTCGATTTCCGGGTCACACGGGAGTCGTACGAAGCCTCCGGGAGCAAAAAGAGAAAGACCCAGGTGATCTCACACCCGATTCGAGTCGCTCCAGCTCCGAAGAGATCAGCGGAGATCAGGATCAACACAGGATAAAAACAGAACAAACTCTTTCCCCTCTCACTTCCTCTAAATCATTCGGGTCTTCAGAGCGGCAGGTGATTCAGTGTCTTCACAGACACCTGGTGAAAGAGGAAGCTGAGGACAGGACGACCACACCTGACCCGTACGCTTCCGAAACCCAGACGCACCCCACGCACATCTCGCACGTTCTACGGAAAGCACTTAAACATCATACCGCCAACACGGCGTCTGTGCTCACGCCAACGCCCTCTGCGTCATCGGACGATAAAACCGTCACTCCGGCGTCCCTGTATTCGTTGGCCCGTTCGACCGCCATTCAGGTCGCCTCTGTTTCATTAGACAATACACACAGACCTTGCCCCGCCTCTGCTTTGACACCAAGCTCCGCCCACATTCCGTCACCCCTGTCCGATGGCGAGGGTGTCAAGGAGAACAGTTTTTTGGGTGTACGGGAAAATGACTCGACCAATACCTGGTCAGCAGAGCAAACGGACTGCAAAAGTGACCAATCAAAAGAAAGTATGGTGGCTGAGGATGAGTGTCAAGACGTTGAGCACACATACGCTCGATCCGTCCCTCCGAAACTACGTGAGAAGAATGCACACACAAGCACACAAACGCACTTACACGCACAAACACACAGCTGGGAGAAGAACTCACACACATCTCAACAAAACTCAGAGGCGAGCGTCAGGGACGACCCAGAGCCGGCTGTGAAGAGAAGATGTTTAAGAATCAGAGATCAGAATAAGTGAGCCTGGTATGTGTCACACACACTTAAGCACAAACTATCACACATGTTTGTTCACATATTTGACCGACATAGAGGTTAATACACACAGTTAACATCATTACACTTATTCTGGATTTTCATCTGCCTGTCTTACAGTAGTGCTCAAGTTTGTGTCTTATTGTGTGGGTGTGTGCGAGTATAAGTAAGTGTGTGTGTTTTTGGGTTATCCCACAGAATGGCGCCAGCGAGAAATTCAATCTCTGTCTTTGCTCTAAAGTTGCACTAGCAGTAAAAGAGCAGAACGGTTTATACTGCAGAAACCAGAGACGCTCGCAAAAAACAGACACAATCCTGCCTGTGTGTGTGTGTATGTTCTGGTCCAGATGTTGTTTCTGGAGGGTCCGCTGTGTCTCATGTTTCAGTCAAAATAAGGAGGTTTTTATAGATAGGAGCTTAAACCAGTATGAAGATCTGAGTGTGTGAGATAAAAACATCCTAAGTTCTTATATTTGTCTAGTTTTGGGTGTGTGGACTGTGGTTTGGTGTTTTAAGGTCTACCCATCAAGAAAGATTAGTAGATTATTTACAGTGAAAAAATATGTTTTGTATTTTCTAAGAATGATGAAATGATGACATATCACATGCTGAAGCAGTGAGATTAAACAGAGAACAAATGGAGATCCGTTGTGTGCTTGAGATAATTTTGATGAATGAAACAGAACTAAGAACTCTTCTCATGAAGTCTTGTGAGCTATGAAAGAGCAACTATATAAGTATGATCTCTGCGCTTGTGTCCTGTTGAATTCATCGATGGAAAGCGTCTTTGTTTTAAATGGAACTCAAAGAGAAGATCTTCATGACTTTCAGGATCAGTTTAATGTGTCTTAATGGAAGGTGGCTGATCCAGGATCAGATTTCCACTCTGTAGGCGCTGATCTTGGACACAAACAGCAGCGGGTTCAGAATTTCTCTTTTGGCACATGATGATGATCATTTCAGGAGAAATGTCTGTTCTTTAGAGTTTCCATTAGATGAATGAGATAGTATTTCTGGGTTGGATCTGTGAGTTTATTTTGTGTTATTCTGGAGGTTTTATTGCTGTAAACTGATCTGTGCACTCAGGGATTCACTGACCGTTTGAAACTCAAACTCTCACTGGAGACTCACAGTCAGACCTCACATCCTCTCTCGTTTCATGTGCTCAACACTCGCTCTTTCTCCGTTATTTTTTTCTTTCTGAAGGTTTCATATTGTATTTATGGTTGAACCTTATTAAATCTGTCAGGAACATATCCAGGTCATGTGTCCATTACAATTGTTTATATGGTTTTGGTGGCACATCCAGACTAAATGTGTCTGTATGTATTTCTCTGTCTAGCAACCATCTAGAATATTTTACCAAACTTTAATGCTTTCAGTCTTTGTCGTGTCCAGGTTTGAAATATGACCCGTCTAGTTTTCTCTGCTTTCTCTTTTTTTTTTAGATGTGTGAGCACTGGTGAAAGTGTTTGGGTCGGAAATCAAGTGTGTGAACGTAAAGAGGTCACATTTAGCCTGGAAACAACGCCCTGTGGTGACCCTGTACCAGCAGATGTCCAAAAGGTCACGTCCAGCTTTCAGAGCACCAAAAGGGCTCGACTCCAGAAGATCACGAGGACCATCAGTAGACATGCAGAGATCAGACAGGAGTGATCCAGTTACACTTTTACTGTGTGTGTATGTTTCTGCCGAGACTCTACAAAGCCAGGCATTGTTTAACACTGCCAACCCATCCTCATCGCCTGTGTGTGTGTTCAGTGTGTGCGTGTGTGCGTGTGTGTGTGTGTGTGTGTGTGTGTGTGTGTGTGTGTGTGTGTGTGTGTGTGTGTGTGTGTGTGTGTGTGTGTGTGTGTGTGTGTGTGTGTGTGTGTGTGTGTGTGTGTGTGTGTGTGTGTGTGTGTGTGTGTGTGTGTGTGTGTGTGTTGTGTGTGTTCAGCTGTGGTGTAAGGTTACCTGACACACTGGCGCTTTGGCTACAGGGCATTTTTAGACTTCATCTGAAGAGTGCCAGGATTGCACAAACACACACAGACACACACATTATTCATCTATATCAGGACGACTGAGAGCTGAGGCTCACATACAGAGTAAAAGTGTTTGTGTTGAAAGATCAGAACCGGCTCAAATTTATTTCAGAACGTCTGAATTTTCTATTTTTAACTGCCATGGTTTGTTTGTCTGTTACTTCAAAGTGTACTATGGTATTGCCATCGTGGCTGTGTCAAAAATTCCATTGTATTACCATAGTGCAGTTTACAAAAAAAAAACCTTCAAGATGCATATGACACTACATGTCACTTAAATCTATATGTTTGAACTTTTTTTTTTTTTTGCTGAAATTTCCTAAACATTTTTATCCTAAACACAAGAGAATTTAAACTCAATTTGTATCACTGTCTCTTGTTGCCATAAACAACATGAAACCCATCAATTAAAAACAACACATGTGTATCAGTATTATAATGACCAAAGCCAGTCAGTTTTTAGTCAACACTTTTATGAATGTCCAGCAGAGGACAACATTGATATTAAAAATCACCTGAGCTGTGCATTTGTTGTTATTCATTGATTTTTGTCAATATGAAAAGTGTCTATTTGTCATATCTTTTTCACAATAGTGCCAATCTTTACATCTAAGCAGTGCATTTAAAAAAGCCTAAACAAAACTGAAGTAATTCAAATGTCTTCATAAAATGTTTATGGGCATTTATTGTATTCATGATGTAATCACTGGCCAATTACAATGAATGGTTTGTGTATATTTTTATGATGTATATTGTGATTTTTACACTTTGGCACTTGGTTGAATCTTTTTCACTCGTGTAAGTGTACACAAGCTGTACATGCCTTGAAATGTGTTTGCTATAGCGTCAAAATGTGGTACAGGCACTCAAGATAGCCTGTGCTGAAGCTCACATGATCATTGACTGTGTATGGGATTTTCTAAACAGATTATCATGCAAATTATTAATTCTAATGAATAAAAATCCACATAAAGTAATACTGAGTGCTTAAAGTATGTGATATTTGTTGAGCGTTAACTACATTTTATATATATAAATATATAAGTTATAGTTAAAGGGATACTTCACCGATTTAGCATTCAGCTTTGTATCTGTAGAAACCTGGCAGTATTACTGAATGACCATGTTTCCCTCCATCATTTCCCCCTGAGAGGAGAGATATCTGCATTTTGGTTCTGCAAAAAAGTCCTCCGATGATGCAAAAATCGTCATATTACATCATCGGAGGACTTTTTTGCAGAACCAAAATGCAGATATCTCTCCTCTCAGGGGGAAATGAGGGAGGGAAACATGGTCATTCAGTAATACTGCCGGGTTTCTACAGATACAAAGCTGAATGCTAAATCGGTGAAGTATCCCTTTAATACCACATAACACTTCAGTAGTAACCATAGAGTAGTTACTATGCTATACTACAGAATATTACAATTTACTACAGAATAAGAATAAGAGGGAAATTGTAACGTTTACAAAAATACCACTGAGAACAACTATCATAGTATTGTTATGATGCTATTAAAATTTTAGCTTTGACGATTTAATTTTGATTTAACTTTAAGATGGGTGTAAAATAGAACAGTTCAATATAATGTATAATGTTCAATATAATTGTTTCTGTAGTTTATTTTAGTGATCGACGATCAATAATACATTTTCATGGCAAATCTGAATATCAATAGCCATGCAATAAAATCCCTCCTACGTCTTCATGTGATTGGCCAGTGTTTGCTGTGCAAGGCCTCTCATTGGCTCACCGGTCTGTCCTTTAATTCCGCCGTCAGTCTCGTGAGCACGGGAGCGTTTGCGGCTTGGCAGCTGTCATCAGTGAGCGTGCAGAACGAGAGAAAAATCATCACCGCGTTTCAAAAACGGTTTGTGTTTATTATCAACATTTCACTCATAATGTATCTGTTTGTTTGTTTTTTTGTTTCATTTCCCGCTCGTTATTTTTTCTTTTCTGTGTTTTAAAACAATAATATTTAACATTCTGCATTAACGTAATCTGTAACATAAAATGAATGTTTGATAGTGAATATTTTGTAATAATATGATACAGCAATGTGAGAGTATGGGAGGACATTGTTATAGACTTGCACAAACACTCGCGCCATCATCACCAAACATCATCTTCGTCTGTGTGTTTCTGAGACTCGCATGAAGGTATTCCTGAAGTGTGTTTGTTTATGCTTTGAATCTCTCATTATACTGCGATTGAGTCTGTGTGTCAGATTAAATTAACCCATTCATCAGCAGTGTCATATTGTCACAATTCAGCGCTGATTTTCAGATGTACATCAAACACAACATCATGCATGTGAGAACGAAGACAGAAACGATACATGTAGAAGACATGTGTGCGTTACAATACACAATAAGCATGTTTCTCTATTTATGGTGTTTAAAGGGGACCTTTCACAAGATTTTTAAATATGTAAAATACATCTTTGGTGTCCCCAGGGCATGTATGTAAAGTTCTAGCTCAAAATACCATATATATAATTTATTATAATATGTTAAAATTACCACTTACAGTCTGTCGTTTTTGGGTGTGTCCTTTTAAATGCAAATGAGCTGATCTCTTCACTAAATTGCAGTGCTGTGGTTGGATAGTGCAGATTAAGGGGTGGTATTATCCCCTTCTGACATCATAAGGGGAGCAAATTTTAATGACCTTTTTTTTCACATGATTGCAGAGAATAATTTACCAAAACGAAGTTACTAGGTTGTTCTTTTTCACATTTTTTAGATGGATAGAGCACTGGGGACCCAAATAGCACTCAAACATGGAAAAAGTCAGATTTTTATGATATGTCCCCTATAATGAGAACAGCAGCAAGCATTGGTGTTGGTCACTGTGGATCTTACAATCATTTTTGCAAAACTAAGCCTAGAAGCTCGTGCAGTATGCAGGATTCATGGCCAACATATTAAAGGTGCACCTGTCAACATTCATACTGTGACAGTAAAGCACTAAAGAAATGAAACACAAACTAACAGAGTGATGCTGCTGTGATCTGATGATCTGATGTAGGTCTCTAAGTAATCTCTCAGTAAACTCTCATTTACTCATTTGTTTCATGTAGTCAGACTTCATTGAGATCAGATGATGAAAGATGCTGAACATGAAACGCACTTGGATATTAAAGCACAGAAAGAGTGTGTGTGCGTCTGATTATACAACAATCACACATACACAAACAGAAGCATATTTTCCACTCGTCATCTCACATCACACAAACATAAAGTGTAGTCATGGATTATTACTGATGTCATAGCTCCTGCTGTGTGTTGGCATGAAATATTGTTGTAACAGTCACACCCTGTGTGTGTTTTTGTGTTATTACTATACCATATCTACACAATACCTGTATCTCTCTCTCTCTGTGCAGTATAATGGCTGCCGGTTCGAGTTCGATGAGGATTCTCATTAAAGGTGGGCGTGTCGTTAACGATGACGTCACACAGGAGGCGGACGTCTTCATCGAGAATGGCGTCATCCAGCAGGTGGGCCGTGAGCTGATGATTCCGGGCGGAGCTAAAGTGATTGACGCTTCAGGTAAACTGGTGATTCCGGGGGGGATCGACACCAGCGTTCACCTGGAGCAGACTTTCATGAACGCCAGCACACAAGACGACTTCTACAGTGGCACCAGAGTGAGACATCGCAGCACATTATTACACACAGACACGTTTTAACTTACGCTGTCATCCAGTCCATCCACTGCTCACATGACATACTGAGACATCAGCTGTTATGGATGAATGGAGATCAGACGCACACCACACATACAGTACACAATCTCTCTCATACACACCCACAACAGCTGTTTGCAACATTCTTGAACATTTGAAAGTGTGTCCTGGGGTTCGGTCCATGTAAATTCTGTGATCTATCCCAAATACTAATCTGAATGTGTTGTCATCAAATAATTTATGAGACAGTAATGGATAAGATTACACAAATACTCGTTCACTCTTCTGTTTCTTCTGTCTCACTTTATTAGACTCACTCTCTGCTCATTCAGTTTCTATAGAAACCTTGTTACCATGGAAATGGTTGTCATCACTGTGACCTCGTGAGTTGAACACTTCCTGAGTGCAGAAGAAATTGCAGTGACGTCATCATGTATGATCATGTGACCTGTGCATGTCTGAACGCAGGGCTCACTTCTTAGTGCTGTTTGTTGGCTATAGTACATACTATCACAACATCATGATCAGAGATGTGATGTTACTTTTGAAAGTGATTTTGTTGTAGTAGTGAATGATGGGATACGATTTTAAGGTTTAATGAATGGCTTTATAATCAGGGCTGTCTCTAGGCATAGGGGGCGCCAAAGAGCGCGTGTACGTTTTGACTGGCTGCTGCTTCACTGACTTGAATAAGTGAAAAATGAGCACTGATACAAAAAAAGATAAACTCTGAATGTTGCATATTTAATGTCATGTGTTTTACACAAAATGGACTGCATAATATTTCACCAGCATCAGACAGAAGGTGGTACGTGTGATTTGCCCAAAAGCATTGCCGTTTTTTAAGACCACAACCTGCTTTTCTCTGTTTTTAACAAATATTTTTAATGATTATGAATTGATACGTAAATAATAATCAAGCAATTGGCTTGTGATGATTTGAATTATGATTAAATTATAGTAAACATAGTTTTATTTGTAGTAAGAAACTATAAATTGATACTGAACTTCTCACACTATCAAACATCTTCACCTCCCGTGTCGTCCTGTAGGCGGCGCTGTTGGGAGGAACTACTATGGTGATGGCTCAGGTTCTTCCAGATAGAGACGCATCACTACTGGAGGCATTTGAGAAGTGTCGCGCTCTGGCCGATGCTAAAGTCTGCTGTGATTACGCCCTGCACGTGGGCGTCACCTGGTGGGGACCAAAGGTACTGCGTGTATTTCTAACAGGGATGACCACCTACATTTGACAAATTGTGCAGTACACAACCATGGAATAATACAGTGTAGTAAAAATCTATTCAGTGTGCAATCGATTGATCATCTTTTTTGATCAGTGTTGTGATGTTTGCTGGTCAGGTGCGCAAAGAGATGGAGGTGCTGGTAGGAGAGAAAGGAGTCAACTCCTTCCAGATGTTCATGGCTTATAAAGATATGATGATGTTGAAGGACTGTGAGCTCTATCAGGCAATGCGCACCTGTAAAGACATCGGAGCTGTCGCTCGAGTCCATGCTGAGAACGGAGAACTGGTGCTGGAGGTCAGAGAACCAAAAGAACAAAACATCTGCTATCACATATTCAGCTGAATGTAGTCAAATCATTGTTGAATAATGTGTGTTTAGGGGGCAAAAGAGGCTTTAGATCTGGGCATCAGTGGACCAGAGGGTATGGAGATCAGTCGACCGGAGGAGGTGAGAGAGAGAGAGAGAGAGAGAGAGAGAGAGAGAGAGAGAGAGAGAGAGATAATACTTTATGTGTTTTCATTAGAGATGAACTGATGAGTTTTTATGTCTGTTTTTATAGCTGGAAGCTGAAGCTGCACACAGAGCCATAACTATCGGCAACAGGGTGAGTATGTGTAAGGAGTGTGTGTGTGTGTGTGCGTGCATGCGTGCGTGCGTGCGCGTGCGTGCGTTTGTGTGTGTGTGTCATATACTGTTGTTCTCTCTGTAGGCTCACTGTCCAGTGTACTTGGTAAATGTTTCCAGTATAAGTGCTGCTGATGTCATCGCCGCAGCCCGGATGCAAGGTCAGTTTTAAGAACTCGTATCATTTGTGACCTATGCTGCCAAAATGAGACAGAATGAGCAAACTGTCAAAAATGTGTTATTTATATTTTGACATTCTCTATTTAAAATAATGATGTATGATTTGTTGGAATCTGATAAGAAATGACAGAACTACATCTGTTTGAAGTTGATAGAATCAGCAAAGTCAATTTTGAGAAAAATCTAGATTTTTGAAGGTTCAAAAGCAAAATCACAGCATCCCTACCTTATACTCATATAGATTTAGCACACACAAAACCAAAAACAATATCTAAAGGAAAAATATATGTTTATAACTTTTTTCTTTCTTTTATTGTTTGATTGACATTCAGACAGACACAACTTTTAAGATCTTCTGTAATGCAATGATCTAATATAATGTTACAGATATATTTCCCAACAGTTTACCAAACAATTACTTAAGACGTAACAGATTATGTCTACGTGAATTTTTGTCAACACAGATATTTTTAAAACTATTCTATATACAGTATGTGTATTTATCGGTGTCTGTGTGCATGCTTCAGATCTGTCATTCAGTGCAAGGAAGATCGTTTTCATCTTTTATCTCTATTAATAACTCAACATCTTAAACATCAAGAAAGTCCTGCAATTTATTTTCGAATTCCTGCATATTTTAAAACTGAAACCAAAATGTCAGGATGCGCATGTGGATGGATGGACATGCATTTTTTGTGTTAGATTAAGCATTTAGGACTGTACAGAAAACGTACAAATAAAGATAATTGTAGATATTAATGACTATTTAGATCATTGGGATCGCTAGATGAGGGCTTGATGTACTTATTTTTATGAAAACCTCAATTTCAAACAAAAATTTAAAAAATAGCTCAAAATTAGATGGTTCACATTTCAACTAATTTTGCTAGCACAGGTCACATTTCAATTTCATGTATAATATTAGTCATATTTAATTTGCATAAAAATAGGAAAATATTACAAGCAATTTTTTTATCTTCTGCTTGCAGTCCATACAAAGGAATGTTATATTTTGCAGTATACTGAAAATGTGTGTCTGTGTGTGCAGGTAAGGTGGTTCATGCTGAAACTACAGTGGCACACTCAGTGTTAAGCGGACTGCATTATTACCATAAGGACTGGGCACATGCGGCTGCTCACGTCATAGCTCCGCCCCTACGGCTCGACCCCAATACCCCTGACTACCTCATGGGCCTGCTGGGCAAGTATGCATCCATCGCAAAGTCGTTATCCATATTTTTAATAGCCCCACCCACCTCAGGAACTTTCCTGTGTATTCAGTGACATCATAAACGTGGTGGCGTCAGATCATCGCATGTTTAACAGAAAGCAGAAGGCCCTAGGGAAAGAAGACTTTACCAAGATCCCACACGGGGCGGCCGGTGTAGAGGACCGTATGAGCGTCATATGGGAGAGAGGAGTGGTATGACCCTTAACTAGTCATGAGTATCTTGAATACTGACACATCAACATCTTATTGGCTGATGTTTTATGTCCTTCAGGTCAGTGGGAAGATGGATGAGAATCGTTTCGTGGCTGTGACAAGCTCTAATGCTGCTAAAACGTATAATCTGTATCCACGCAAGGGCCGGATCGCCCCAGGAGCTGATGCTGATGTAGTGGTGTGGGACCCCGATGCCACCCGGTGACTCACAAACACATTCATTAATTCGGCACAATCTTTAATCTGTTTCATGATGGTTTTATTTGTTTGACACACAATCTTCTTTGCAGGATCATCTCGGCCAGCACTCAGGTGCAGGGCGGAGACTTCAACCTGTATGAGAATCAGCGCTGTCATGGTGTTCCCCTGGTGACCATCAGCCACGGTCGACTGGTGTGTGAAAACGGAGCATTCATGTGTGCGGAAGGTTCTGGAAAGTTCTGTCCTCTCCAAGCATTCCCGGATTTCCTGTACAAGAGAATTATTCAAAGAGAAAGGGTGAGAGTCTGTTATGGTTGATGAATTATTTCATGTTATGATGTGTAAGTTATGTTAAAATTGACATTAAAACATACTTTCACACATCTGTTGTTTTAGACTCGTACCCTGCGAGGGGTGGATAGAGCTCCATACTCGGGTGAGGTTGCCACAGTAGTGAACTGTGGCAGGAAAGACTCCGCCCCACCTGAAGGTGACGTTCTCATGCGAGCAACCACTAGACACGGAGGCATGCGAGATCTGCACGAGTCCAGCTTTAGCCTATCAGGTGTGTATAATAAATATATTATTATTCAAATAAACTGTGAAACCTGCCCTTAAGATCTCTGGGATTAAACCTGTACATTTTGCATTACATTATATACCGGGTGTCTGAGCCACTAAAGGTTTGTGGGATTGGGATTATTCTTCACAGGTGCTCAAGCGGACGATCACGTTCCTAAAAGACTCTCTGCTCGGATCTTGGCTCCCCCTGGTGGCCGCTCCAGTGGTATCTGGTAACTCTGTAAAGGTCTTCACTTCATCTTGTAGACGTCTGATCGAATCTTTAATTTTGTTTGTTAATAAATAAAGATTTGGACTGAGTCACAGCACTGTTATATATTTAGAAATAGTCAGAGTCACACCTAAAGTGCCAAACTTGAAGTGACTGTGACAAATTACAACTAGACTTTACGTCTGGACACACAAATAAACAACAAAGCTAAACATCATATCATATCATATTGTTTTGTTTGATTTTAGTCATTGCAAAATACTAAAATTTCACTGTTACGATGAATTCACTATTAATTACTATTATGTATAAAATATTACAGAATCACGATTGTATTTTACTGTAGTGTGGATAAAGGACATTCAGATGTTTGTTAGATTCTTTCAGCTGTTTTTTTTTTGTGGTGTTTGTTTGTTTTTTTGTTTTTTTTTAAGAAGAAATTCAGTATCAGTGTTGACGGTTCATGATGTTGCCAAAAGAGATGTTACCATTAGAGAAAAAATCTATTTGATGATCAGCTCACAAAATAAATCTAGTAAAATCTATTGTATTTTTTTAGTTTGTGAATCATAGGAGAGCCACACTATCCACAAACCGATTGACTATCAGTGCATGCAAACTAAATGTGTGTTGTGTATATTTTCTATTGTGTTACCAGCCTCATGCACACATGTGACTGAAAACAAACATGATCTCATCCTCTGTAAGTTATGTCATGTTTGCACATGCGTGAACACACATCTGATGTCAGTGTTAGTGTTTAACTGTGCAATATCTATATTTTACATATATAGGATATATTTATAGAATATCAGTTGTTCTTTGTTGAAATTGTCTTGACAGTGTGTAGTACTTGAATATCTGGAGTGTCTGCGACTGGTTTTTAACTTCCTGTCAGAAAGTTAATGTATTAGTTAGTACTGTGGTTTAAAGTGGTTTAAGTCTCACCGTTTTTAAATTCCAGCTCACACATTCCATCTGAAGCTTTTCCTAAACCAGTTACAGTAATGATACAGATATCTAATGATCAGATGATCTCTCAACAATGTTTCTCTACCCTTTACACAGATTTCCATTGTAAACAGATTTAATTGATCTGCACTGGTTTACATGATGCTGGAGGTTTTTATAAACACGTTAATGAAATATCATTTGTGCTCATTGGCTGTTAGGATTCGTGTTATCTGTGTTCAATCCAGGCATGAGCTATTTGTGTTTTGGTGCTATTTTTCAAATGAATAATTTACATCACTTGGTTTATATGATTTTGTGGTTTTTTTATTTTGTTTTAAGAAAAAGCACTTTGGGAAGCAGTTGTGTGACTTTGTGTGGTTAGTTTTGAAGGGTTTTTCTCATCATGTGAATAAGTGAAAAAATAAAGTGAAAAAAATCAGCAAAGAAACTGTCGCTTACATTTATTATTGTCAGTGGTTTACACGTGTGTACAGTATGCACAATACAGACAGACATAATACTTCAATTATTGAAAAAAATTTAGGTACCATAATGTTAAAAGTTAATCAGTTGAATATAAATGTAATACTGGCATTGATTTTTATGAATGAAAATTAAATTAATGTATTATTCATCCATGTTATTTGTTTTAAAGATATTTTTGTTTAATTTATATATATATTAGATACATTTTTGTTTCAAATTACATTTCTCAGACCAAATGGAGAGCTTCTAAACATTAATATTATTATATTAAACTGTTATATAACTGTTAAATTAGTATTATAATACGCAAGAGCTATATAGTTATATAGCCACATGGTTCTTTTATTGTGCAGGCGTGCAGCGCGTGTTACGCAGTATACGCACCCTTACGTCATCAATCGGTGGGCGCGCGTCCTGTCCTGTGCGCTGCGTTTCTAGAGACGCTTCATACGTTCATACCACGAGAAGAGATTGCGCAGCAGTTCACAAAGCAAAGCAAACATCGGCGCGGATAGACTTACCACAACCGTGAGTAAACCATCATATTTTGCTGCGTATGCGTGGTTAAAACGCGAGAACTGACTAAGGTCTTCTGTTAAGGTTTAAATATATTGTTTTATTAAAGATGCGTTGCGGTATTTGTCATTGACCTGTAACGGAACGCGCACTTACGTTTGTCAAAACCCTTTCACATGTAAAAACATTTAGAACATCACAATGGCACTGAGACAAACCGTATTACACGTTTTTTTTTACACGTGTATTATGTTAATACCATGGTATTCTGTTCACCAGTTACCATTAAGAAATATTTGAATGCTATGGTAAATGTTAGAGTTAAACGTGTAAAAAATCGAGTTGAAATGAAAGAAATTTGAAATAAATAAATAGTCAATCATCACCACAGCTTTGAAATAAATGAATGTGAATGTAACCATGATACCATTACTGTACCAAGGTACCAGCCGAGTACTTGTATTCACATGCGGGAGTGTGAGTGAAACATTTTTTACTCATCATGTGCATATAATCAAAGACATTTAATATTACCAAGATGCGTCACGGCTATTGCTATGAATGGGGAGATCGCAACGCCCAATATGGCCGCTCTAGCAAAGGAAGTCCTGCCTTCCAGTAAAAAGAGCCAATCGTCAACCGTTAAAGAATGAACGTTTGAAATTCTTGATTATAAATATAGCAAATTTACTACATAGTCCCAGATTAGCATATAATGACTCGAAAATAAGCTTGTTATTTTTTAATTTATAAATGAAATGAATTACATTGGTGATATTAATAAAAACAGTGGTGCATTTATAAAAACAAAGAAATTCTACAGCTTTATTAAATATGTAATATAAAAAATGTAACAGTTTTATTAAATATGTGACGTTATATGTATATTTATCGATCGAAAATGTATATTTAAAAAAAACATCCACTTTATGTAACATCCACTTTATGTTCAAGAGTCTAAACAGTTCTACATCCAGTCCTTTCATTTGTTCTCTGCCTGTGACTGTACCGCCTCCTCCGGTTACCATTCAAAGAGCCGTAAAGAAGATTGTCACATAATAACGACACATAATAACTTCGACGACATAAACTTAGCGCATGCGCAGTATCTGTCAAATCTTGCTTTATCAAGTGACGCAGTGACTCGACTTCTTTAACAGACTTTGATATAATGTTGTTTAGTGTGTGTGTTATAGTGCACAGATAAGTAAAGATGCTCTAAATGTTGTCTAGTTTTATAGATATTTAAACACAGACAATAAATTTGCATTTATCTTCATAAATGACACACTTAATATATTTTGAAAAACTTGGTTTCAGGGAATACATGTTAGAAATGTATGAAATGATGTAGTTTATTTACTGAATGACATCAAATAGTACAATGCTTTTGTAGATTAATTCATATCATATACACGTACATACAAAGAAATCAACAAAAAGGTTTTAAACTAAATTTGTTGTATTGAGAGTTTTACAAGATTAGAGAGTAAAGCCCTCAACACACAGCTTTGTATTTCTGTTCCCACACAGAGGAAGGAATGATAAATAAAATATTCCCATATAACAGACTGAGACATTCCCTGCATTCACTGGACACTGAGATATGTGATATATTACAGCTGCATAACAACTAATAGCAATTAATTGTTTGCAAAATAAAAGTTTTTGTTAACACCATATATGTGTGATTATTGTGTATAATAATAATGTATATATTAATACATATACATGCATCTATATATATATATATATAGGAATGCTTAACATGTTTGTGTATTTATATATACATAATTATTATACACAAAAGCCCTTTAACAGATCTGATATAAGTGTTTGTGTAAACATGCCTTCAGTGATATATACACACAGTTCTGTGACTGTAAGCTTTAATGGCCCAATATTTTTGCATTTAAATAACCAGAAAATACTAGCACAATGTTATATATGTATATATGCGCTGTTTTTTTTAATAACCAGCAGGATTAAGTTTGATGAACCATGATTTGCAGGTGGTTTAACTGGGGATTCAGGATTTCATAGATCGAAGATAAATGATATGTATTGTGTATATATATATATATATATATAACATTTATCTTCTATCTATGAAATCCTATCATCCATGTGAATAAAGCCTGAGGTTGGGTTCAAACCCACTGTTAATTTATTTCATATGCAGGAACAACAGGATGACTTTAATCAAGAGAGTGATTTCCACAAATAGTTTTTCTCTCTCTCTTCTTACTGTGTGTTTCTCTGTGTGTTTAATTTATAGGACACAGCAGTATATCACAGGTGAATTAGTGTACTACAGTGACGTCCACCTACTGACCGTAAGTGTGTGTGTGTGTGTGTGTGTGTGTGTGTGTGTGTGTGTGTGTGTGTGTGTGTGTGTGTGTGTGTGTGTGTGTGTGTGTGTGTTGTCTGAGTGTGTACCTGGTAATTATCACGTGGGGGGAACAATTGTCCCCACAAAGATAGGAATACCAGTGTTTGTGTCACCTTGTGGGGACATTTTGATGTCCCCATGAGGAAACAAGCTTATAAATCAAACAAAATGATGTTTCTTGAAAATGTGAAATAGCAGAAAGGTTTATGTGATGGTTGGGGTTAGGGAATGGGGTAGGTAAGGGGAATAGAATATACAGTTTGTATGGTATAAAATGCATTACGTCTATGGAATGTCCCCACAAAACATGGAAACCAGAGTGTGTGTGTTTGTGTGTGTGTAGTACAAATACTAATGGCTGGATTTTAGTAGGTCACCCGTTTAAAAATGGCAGCAGAATGTGCTGTTGCATTCCTGTCATGTTTACACACCCCACACACACAGAAATTTGTGTTATGTACCCGGATCACTCTCATGCTATGAGTGTGTTGATGTTTGCATGTATTTTGATGTCGTGAATGTGATGTGGAAAGATTTGCTCTTATAGACAGTGACCAGCATTAAAGGTACAGTGCATCATTACTGTGAAAGAACAGAACACACATCAGATGTAGTGATAAAGCAATATACCGGTGGATATTTAGATTTTGTAAATTCTTTGCATACGCCAAAGAAATGTTTTCAAATGTCCAATAAGTCTTTTGTTATTCACACATCTTGTAAATTTTTCAAGTACTTTAAAGAGATATGATTTAAATAATAAAGTAATAATTTAGAGATGTGCCGCTATATCGGCCAACAATGAGTATCATTCAATAAAGCCATTTTTACACTATCGGCTATCGGTCAATAATTTAAAAACAGCAGATAGTGAGGGCCGATATATCCTGTCAATAAAAAGAGAACAGGAAAATGCTATGAATTTGAGCTCTGTGTATAGAAAATGTAAAGAAACATCACTAGTTTAATGTTCAGTATAAATGGTCATTATATGAATGAGCAACATCTTCAGAATTAGGTTACTGCAAGTTAATATAATTACTACTCTATCAGTTTTGGCAGATATCAGCTTGAATAAACGGCTGTTAGTAATATCGGTGCATCTCTAATATTATTATAACTATTATAACTATTTCTATTTGTATATATCAGCCTCATATCGGCCACAATATTGGTATTGGCATCTACCATAAAAAAAAAGGTAAACCATATCATTCAATCACTAGTGTCTAGATTTCGCACAGATACTCGTTTATAAAAAACACTCCATGTGCTTATATGTCACCTTGATTTACTAAAGTAGTTTTGCAGTAAGCTTGGCAATTTCCGACAACGAGTGTGTCAACGACAATTGGCAACAGGAAGTACGGCAATGCAACAAAGTTGAGAACCGTATAACTTAGGGCTGTAACAATTTATCGTGCAAATGCGTGTTTTCTCAATCAATGAATTTTAATGAATTACGGTGAAATCCCGGCACATCCCAAACCCAGGGGGCGCTCTCATGCAGAAACTCCCTTTGTGCCACAGAAGAAGTAGCATTACAAATGCTACAGGAAATGTCTGCAGGAATATTTATATGGCTGTTCTTCAGATTGTTTCAGGTATTTTCATGATAATAAAGAATATTTTAAATGATTTTGTTTAACGAGTGTTGCTTTTTTAAATGCACGTTATAAACGACTCCGACTCATAACGATTTTAGATTGATAAGGACTTCCTACTGACCAAATGCCGTAGTACACGCACAAGCTGTGCATGAAACACAGAATCGATTTCAGACAGGCATTTTTAATGGGACACAGGATTAATGGTTACAGCCCTAGTATAACTTTATGCAAATGATGAGCGACTTTTAGGAGCGAAGACCAATAAGAGTTAAGCGGTGGACTTTCGATCTTTCATCATTAAATGAGAGGACGGTAACTCAATTGTTTATAGTTGTTACTAGGACAACCAGAATTAGGAACTCCTCCTAATGACCTCATGGAAAGAGACGGGGATACACAGCGACCAAGTCGCCGGCAATGTGCACAGCCAGTTACAGCTCACACACGTTAGTTGAAGCTGTGTATGTGTGTGTGTGTGTGTATGGGCGCGCGCACGTGTGTGTGTGATCTTAGCTATTCTTAGTCATCAGTAATGAGCTTAAACTGAGCCGTGTGCACATCGAAATCCAAAAACAAAGTATAGGTTTTTGTTCAGTATGGTTTCTGATTGGATCCCTGTTGTAAAGTGTGTTGTTGTGTGAGATGTAAAACTGTTTGTCTGTTCGCAGTTAGCTGATGGCGGTGAACGTTCACTCAACATCAACTGTTGAGAACCTAAGCAGACATGAAATCCTCTCCTGGGTCAACGACTCTCTCCAGCTCACCTACACCAAGATAGAGCAGCTCGGTACAGGTATGAGACACAGCTCGCAGAATTAAAAATCGCAGAATTAAAATTTCTGTCAGCATTTACCAAGGCAAGAAATTAGTTTGGGTTTTAAAAGACGTGAAGGCGAGTGAACGATAACAGAGATTTAATTTGTGGGTGTCCTGTTCTGATTTTTCAAATTTTTGATTGGTTGTGTTTTTTCAGGTGTGGCGTATTGTCAGTTTATGGATATGTTGTTTCCTGGCTGTATTCTGCTGAAGAAGGTCAAGTTTCAAGCAAAACTGGAGCATGAATACATCGGCAACTTCAAAGTCCTGCAGGCGGCGTTCAAACGAATGAAGGTTGACAAGGTAAGATAGAAATCGACTGCAGTTCTCAAAATCTTTCACTCTTTGAGTGAATCGGGAGATTGGATTTGATTTCTGTCACTGTGTGTGATGTAGATCATTCCTGTAGAGAGGCTGGTCAAGGGAAGGTTTCAGGACAACTTGGAGTTTGTTCAGTGGTTTAAGAAATTCTTCCATGCAAACTACGATGGGAAGGAGTACGACCCTCAGTTAGCACGTCTGGGTCAAGACGTCACGCCTCCTCCCAATCCAGGTGAAGTCACTTTCCACAAACCCAAGAGCCCCTGCGGAACAGGTAACAGATAGACGCTCTCCTCATGTGTGTGTGTGTGTCTTCCTGTGCTTTTACTCGATTGCTGGTGGGGTCGAGTTTTCTCTATCAAAACATTTCAGAACTGAGACTTTGTTTTCAGTCTCTCTGTGTAATGTTAATGTGAGTTTGCTCTCCTTGAGGCTTTTGCGTGTTGGCCTGCTTACATGACTTAGGAATGGCATTGGTAGGTGTGTGAGGCCGTGTGTTGTGAATCAATGTCTGATGAGTTTGGTTTGCTATAGGGCCCCAGCGGACGTCACCGACAGGACCCAAAAGCATGCCCGCCACCCAGCGTACCATCAACTCCACCCCCTCAACCGGCATGAGACGAATCTCACCGTTGTCACGTAACGGAGGCAGTGATGCAGAGATCGTGGAACTCAACCAGCAGGTACAGACAAACACTTGCTTATTTACTTGACTTACATTTACATTTAGGCATTTAGTAGACGCTTTTATCCAAAGCGACTAACAAAGATTAAGAAACAATAAAAGCGATTTGTCACAGGGAGGCAATAATACAAAAGTGCTTATAACAAGATACAAGTTTTGACCTATTCCGAAACTATACCTGTTGAGAGAAAGAGGTTTTTTCTGAAAAGGGAAAGAGAGAAAGAAATGCGGTCAATATCTATGTCAAGTATTTTTGGAAGAGACGGATTTTTAATTGTTTTTGGAATGTTGCAAGAGATGTGGCTGAACTGAGTGCAATAGAAAGATCATTCCACCAACAGGGAGAAGTAAAGGAAAATTAGCCGGAACATGATTTAGTGCCCCTTTGTGAAGGTAACACAAGGCACCGCTCATTTGCTGAACAGTAGCCAGTGAAGAGAGATGAAGAGTGGTGTTACATGAGCCCTTTCTGCTGTGTTCTGAACTAATTGGAGTGGTTTAATAGACCGTACAGAAAGGACAGCAAGAAAAGCATTGCAGTAGTCCAGCCTGGAGATTACAAGAGCCTGAATCAAAAGTTGGGCAACATGCTCTGTAACATGTGGTTGTATCTTACTGATATTGTATAGCACAAAACGGCGTGATCGCGCTGTCTTTGCAATGTTATAAGAGCAGGACAGTTCATCATCAAAGACTACACTGAGGTTTCTTGCCGTTTTGGAAGGAGAAATGGTTGTGTTGCCAAGTTGAATGGATAGGTTGTGCTGTAGCGTGGGTTGTTCCAGAAAAAAGCAACTCTTAGCGAGGTTCAGCTGGAGGTGGTGTGCCATCAGCATAGCAGTGGTAGGAGAAGCCATGTGCCTGTATGATAGGTCTTAAGAATGTTGTGTAGATGGAAAAAAGGAGTGGACCGCACACTGATCCCTGAGGGACCCCAGTGACCATCTGGTGAGCTGTGGAGCGCACACTGTGCCATGACACCCTGAAGGATCTCTCGAAAAGATAAGATTTGATTCATTGGAGGGAAGTACCCGTGATCCCTAAACTAAAAAAAACTGCTGTAATTATGCTGAAAATGTTTCATGTTCATTTAAGTTTGAACAAACTGTTGCCAGTAAATAACATAAATGTAAAATCTACAGTAAGTTACTAGCAGGTAGTTGCCAGTAATACCCAGTAATACTGTAATTTCTACAGAAATTTTTTACACTGTAGCTATGATAGGGTGGCAAGTAGGATCTGATGATTGACTGGGTCAAAGACTTAACATCTAAGCTTATTAATCGGATTACAGTTTGTCTGTAGACAAAGCCAAATGCTTAAAACACACACTTTTTTAGCATTTGGTCAGGTTTATCTTACTTATGCCAGACTTTAAACAGAGGGTTTAAAGATTATATCACTGATTCTTGAAACTTTGGCAAAAACATGTCCCACTAAGTGCTAATTCTGTTGGAAATTAATAACATTTTCATGAAGAAAAAGTATCAATGTTATAATCAGGTGGGTCTTTTGCACATATGTAAGGTTCTCTTATAGGTTTATTTTTATTTTTTATTAATTTAATGATTATATGCTGGCCCATTGCCTACAAAATCAGCTGTCCTCGGTTAAGAGATAATCATTTCAACTTGATTAAAAAAAGCCAAAAGTAATAATTGAATTGAATAATATATTAACCACATGAAAGTAGGGCTGGGTATCGGTTCAGATTTTCCAGATCGATTCGATTTCGATTCACAAGATACCAAATTGATTAGATTCTCGATTCAATTTTCGATTCTGGTTCTCGGACCGTTTTTTATACTCTATTCAACTCAATGAATATAGATTTAATACAAATACTATATTAATAAAAAGAACAGTGAACAGCAGGTTACAAGTGGGGAATTAATAAAATCGACGAAGCACCTGAAACCGCCATTTTAAGCACTGAATGAATGAATGACAGGCTTGCCTCTTGCTTCTTGGTAACATGAGCTAGGCAAAAAAGAGGGTGACATCTAGTGAAGAAGACTAGTAATACGATTAATGTTAAAGGGGGGGTTTAATGGTATTTCAAGCATTCTGACTTATTAACACAGTTATAGAGTTGTTTCCTCATGCTAAATGTAGGCAAAGTGTCAAAAATGCAGTTGGGCGTGTTTCAGAGTATTTCTGTGCCGAATGCACTTCGCCAGGGTTCGTACAAGTTTCGGCTAATTTTTTTCGATTACGGTTCTAACTGACGTTTCAGGGGTTTTCGATACGTATCACTTCTTTATATGGGCTTCCGCCGGAAAACTTCCCCTGGAAAACCCCGCCCAGCCGTCAGTCAGCGGGAGACGCTAGAGCTTGCTAACAGCTTATCACGCCACTCAGCTTTGTTTAATTTCAAAAGTCAACAATGGCACAACAAGAAGTGTGTTTTTGGATGTAAGGAGAAGACATCCAGCCTTATGGAAACAATGGATATAGTTTATTATCCGGATTAGCAGCGGAGTTTTGCGTGTGTGTGTTTGATGCGGTGGATTTTCATGACGAGTTACACGCGGTAAGTAAGACTTCTGTATTATGTTGGAAATAGGCGCGTGTATATTATATAAATGACACGAACATGTAGTGAATCATAAGTTAAAACAGTGTTGTATAGTGTTGCATGACTCGTACTCGCTCCTCCCGTGTTATAACTCCTCCTTCTTCATTTTTTCGTACGTTATCGGAAAGATTCGGTAAAGCTAATCTTTCTTTTATAAATCTGATTAAACTAAAGACTCTTCAGAGATATAAAGGATGTCATACTACTCCATAGGTACTCCAGATTAATATCAGAAATGCAGAAACAGCGTGTGTTACGTGAGCTTTAATCTTTCATTCAATGTTTGCAGAAATAAATATGAAAGAAAAAAAATCGATTCTGCTCTTTGAGAATCGATTCTGAATCGACCACGTTTTAAAAAACGCCCTACATGAAAGTGTACATTGTAATATGTATTAAAACTAAAAACAATGAGTTTTGAGCAATATTTACTATTATTTTGTGATTGCTCAAAATGTGTCCCACATATCCGTCAGATATTTATAAAAAGCAATAAAATCAGACAACTACAGGGTCAACTGCATTCCTGAGGACCCCATTTTCAAACATATTTTTGGACACTGCTACTGTGACAACCATAACATGTCAACACCGTCATCTTTGTAAAAAAAAATTAGATTAGATTATGAAAATAAATGTATCATTTTTAAGAATAGGTCTGAAGTAGCTAGCAATGGAGGGGAAACAAGATGGCTAATGTGAACAACTCATCTATTTTTTTAATCTATATTAGGTTTTTGTTACCACCGTCAGATGTCACTACCGTCAGGTTTTCTGTCTTTTCTATCAGGTTTTATGCATTTTTGGAAGTTATAATTTGATATTTGTTCATCACGGTACTCAGGATTGTTATTTTTTGGACCAAATATTTACATAAAGTTTAAGCAAGAAGCCATTGACTTGAGTGGTATACATTTTGGAATAATGAGGCCAATGTCACCACCGTCAGATTATTGTCACCACTGTCAGACTGAGTTTTATTTGTTTTAAATGAATATGCTTACAATATGTTTCTTTAGTGCTGTTGAGTTATTAAATTAATAGTCTCTATTAATACAAAAATATGTTTATTAAATAAAAAATCATTACTTTTTCTATTTAGGCTTAAAGTAAATGTTGTATGAGTAATAACTGGAAAAATGCCTATTTTATGAAAAAAATACGAACAGGGGAGGTTGCACCAGTAAATTGCTGAAGAGCCAAGACCTTGGTCTATAATGATATACCTTCAGATTTTGTAATTTAACTAACTTTTTTTTTTCAAAATTTAAACCTGTTTTATCCAAATTCCCAAGAATCACTGACTTATACTGTCTTTCTGTGTGTAGCTGATGGACCTGAAGTTGACGGTGGATGGTTTGGAGAAAGAACGAGATTTCTACTTTAGCAAACTAAGAGACATCGAGCTGATCTGTCAGGAACATGAGAGCGAGAGTTACCCCGTACTCACCAAAATCATTGATGTCCTCTACACCACAGAGGTGAACACACACATACACCTGGCATGTGTATAATCAATTGATTTTTTTAATTCTAATAGTCATATTGTCATAGAGACACTTTACTATGAAGGAGGACTAGGGTCAAGATAAAATAAAACCATCTCGAGAATAAAGTCATTATAATTGGAGATTTAACTAGTAGTTTTTAGAGGAAAAAAGTCTAAATAAATAAAATAACGAAATTAAAGTCGTAATGTACAGAGAATTAAACCAATATAACAGGAATAAAGTAAATATAACAGGAATAAAGTCAATATAATGAGAATAAAGCTGTAATATTTCAAGAACAAGTAAGTCATAATATAATGTAATATAAGCGTAAAGATGCAATACATCAAGAGCAAAGTCATAATACATAATGAAAGGTAAAGTCATAATACATGACGAAAGGTAAAGTCGTAATGCATGACGAAAGGTAAAGTCGTAATATGCAACTTTAGCGTTTGCCTGTACACAGAATGTTTTATTAATAAAATGTTTGCAAAATTGGGGTTGTCACTGTGTAAATGCATTAAAGGGATAGTTCACCCAGAAATGAAAATTGTGTCATCATTTACTCAATTATATGTTGTTACAAACCTGTATACATTTCTTTGTTCTGATGAACACAAAGGAAGAAATTTTGGGAAATGTTTGTGGACCCCATCTACTTTCATAGTCATCTTTTTTCCTACTATGGAAGTGAATGGGGTCCACCAATGGTTTTGTTACAAACATTTCTCAAAATATATTCCTTTGTGTTCATCAGAACAAAGAAATTTATACAGGTTTGTAACAACACATCAGTGAGTAATTGATGACAGAATTTTCATTTTTGGGTGAACTGTCCCTTTAAGACACATTCAGCATTTTCATTCATTGCAGATCTGCTTGTTTAAATTACTCAAAACACGTTAATGTAAAAATATGACTTTTTTCTCAAAATATAACAACTTTATTCTCATAGCGTTGACTTTATTCTCTAAATATTATAAATTAATTCTCGTTATATTAACTTTATTCTCAAAATATTACGACTTTATTCTCGTAATTTTCCTTATTTTTGAATTTTTACTCAAAACTAGTTAATTCTCGTATTAAAATGACTTTAATCTGGAATTTTTTTATTTTAGCTTGACCCTAATCCTCCTTTGTACTTTTCAGCCCCTTAATACAATCAAGTTTTATTTTTAAGTTGTGTTAATAAAGTTTATATATTGTTTGTCTGTTTTTTAGGATGGTTTTGCGCCTCCAGAAGACGATAATATTGATGAACCACCACATGACCAAGATGAATATTGATTTACTCACCTGACTCTGTCTTTCACTTTCTCCTTTTCACTCGTCCCCCCTCGACCACACCATCTTCATCTTTATCTTCCTCTGTTCTTCATCTTCAACCAGCAGACACTAGGGGTGTGGTGTAACATGCTAACAGACTGATTGTGGGTGTGTTTAGGCATACTCGGGGCTTGATTTTTTTTGGAGTGACACTACAGTCGTGTGCTGAAGCTGATGTTTTATTAGCTGTAGATTGGGGTGAAGGGTCCAGAATAAATTGCACTGAACCACAGTGATGGAGAAACATTGTGGACAGCAGCTGTCCTGCATCAAAATCATTCGAACACATTGAAGATGACAGGTGCTTGTATGTAATTTAAACTCTACAGGACAGAGGTCATCTAGCAGCAGGACTAAATCGCTTAAAATTATTGTATAAATACACACACACACACACACACACACACACACACTTCTGTTGTAGTGTTTATGTAGCCAACACTCCCAAGTTTACTGACTGTCGACATAATTTGGGCTCAGATCAGATAACTTGGCTGAAAGCTTGATGCAAAACTCTCCTGAAAAAGTTTTCCAAGTATTTATTTAATACAGGTTCCTGGTCTTATTGTATTTTATTAGTACATGATGTTCCAAAGAAAACTGTTTGATGACTGTAATCTTTCACCAAAATGTGGTTATCTGTTTTATCTCTTACACCTCTTTGTTCTTTTGGGGTTAACATTGTTAATGTTAACAAACTATTTAACATTGTTCTGATGTTTTTTATAAAAAACCACCAGTATTTTATAATATTTCCACCAGTTAACAGAGTCATTAAATATGCCAGTAAGCTTTGCATGGTTATTATGCAAACACCACTTGATTTGATAAAGAAGTTTTACTTTTGAGACCTTCAGTCTCTTTAGATCTCAGCGCTGATGGTATAAATCTCCCACAATGCATTGCAATGTCACATTCAGCGTTGACTGTATTCTGATATGACACACCCACTCGCCACCATCCAATAAATTCAAAATGACTAAAAAGTCCTAATCATTTTTCCCTTATTGAGTATTTTGATGAAAGATTACAAAAGGTTTTTGGAAAATGCACTGGTACTGAGCATAATGAGACCAACAACAAGTATGAAGTAAAATGGGTCAATTTTATTATTTTATCAAAGTTTATTTTAAAAGTTACCATGTGTGCGCATAGATGTGTTTCTCTATCATTGCAATGCAAAATAAGTTGGTTAAACCTAAAAGAGTAAGTTACCTGGTTGCCTTAAAAGTTAATTCAACTTACAAATATTAGTTGACACAATTTTTTACACTAATAAGAGAGTTAACTAACTCAACATTTTAAGGCAACCAGTTAACTTACTTTTTTAAGTTGAACCAAAAAAAAAACTTTTTTACAGTGTGATAAATCATTTTCAAAAGTGCTGGTGTGCTGTATGTTTTTATTTATTTATGAAAGAGATGAAAACAACTAACATTGAGTAAAAGATGTTAGAAATATCACAAAAAAAGAGACTGTGCCTTTTCCCGCTGCTATATTATAATTAAACATTTCATGTTTTTATGGTTTGGTTTTGTTGCACAGGATGAAATGTTACACAGGTTGGTTTTGCAGCACCTGTGTCATTTACACTTTCATCCCTCATCTGTTGTCACGGCAACCACACAATCATGCATCCAAATGGAGTTTCACTACGTAAAATAAATATGTGTGCGGGGAATGAAGTTGTGTGTTTTACTGGCTCATTTACACTACACATCAGCTGTATAATTGTTTTGTAATGTTTATGTATTCAGATAAACATTATTACAATATATAATCAAATATGAGAGTATATTCTAAAATATATTCAGTTATACACTCACCTAAAGGATTATTAGGAACACCTGTTCAATTTCTCATTAATGCAATTATCTAATAAACCAATCACAGGCAATTGCTTCAATGCATTTAGGGGTGTGGTCCTGGTCAAGACAATCTCCTGAACTCCAAACTGAATGTCAGAATGGGAAAGAAAGGTGATTTAAGCAATATTGAGCGTGGCATGGTTGTTGGTGCCAGACAGGCCGGTCTGAGTGTTTCACAATCTACTCTGTTACTGGGATTTTCACGCACAACCATTTCTAGGGTTTACAAAGTATGGTATGAAAAGAGAAAAACATCCAGTATGTGACAGTCCTGTGGGCGAAAATGCCTTGTTGATGCTAGAGGTCAGAGGAGAATGGGGCGACTGATTCAAGCTTATAGAAGAGCAACTTTGACTGAAATAACCATTTGTTACAACCGAGGTATGCAGCAAAGCATTTGTGAAGCCACAACATGCACAACCTTGAGGCGGATAGGCTACAACAGTAGAAGACCCCACCGGGTACCACTCATCTTCACTACAAATAGGAAAAGAGGCAACAATTTGCACAAGCTCACCAAAATTGGACAGTAGAAGACTGGAAAAATGTTGCCTGGTCTGGTGAGTCTCGATTTCTGTTGCGACATTCAGATAGTAGTGTCAGAATTTGGCATAAACAGAATGAGAACATGGATCCATCATGCCTTGTTACCACTGTGCAGGCTGGTGGTGGTGGTGTAATGGTGTGGGAGATGTTTTCTTGGCACACTTTAGGCATCTTAGTGCCAATTGGGCATTGTTTAAATGCCACGGCCTACCTGAGCATTGTTTCTGACCATGTCCATCCCTTTATGACCACCATGTACCCATCCTCTGATGGCTACTTCCAGCTGGATAATGCACCATGTCACAAAGCTCAAATAATTTCAAACTGGTTTCTTGAACATGACAATGAGTTCACTGTACTTAAATGGCCCCCACAGTCACCAGATCTAAACCCAATAGAGGATCTTTAGGGATGTGGTGGAACGGGAGCTTCGTACCCTGTATGTGCATCCTACAAATCTCCATCAACTGCAAGATGCTATCCTATCAATATGGGCCAACATTTCTAAAGAATGCGTTCAGCACCTTGTTGAATAAATGCCACGTAGAATTAAGGCGAAAGGGGGTCAAACACAGTATTAGTATGGTGTTCCTAATAATCCTTTAGGTGAGTGTAAAGGGTAGTGGTTCTAAAACTGGGTAATGTGAGATGGTGCCAGGGGACCCCAGTTGTATTACATCTTATGAAATGCATTAATTAATAATAAATTCTGTTTATTTAAACATCAAAAATAAGGCTACTAACCAACAGCATTACATTGTGAAATGCCCTCACACATCATTTTACACCTTTTTAAATGTAATAGTATAAATCAAGTTAAAGGTCAAGGGAAAACTAAATGAAATCTTGAAAACCGGTACTGACTTATTGAGCAATGACGATATAATAAAATTAGATTAAAATTAAAACAGAAAAAATAAAAATTTGAAAAGTATTTAAGGGTGTGTGTGTAAATTTTAGCACACTTAGTGGTGAGGTTGCGAATTGCAACCAACAGCTCACCTCTCAATTAAAAAATGCATATGGTAGCCGCCACAGGACAAACATTGTCTTCTGAGACAATGTAGAAACGAAACACGTAGTTTGTCCGTTTAGGGGTACTGTGAAAACATGACGGTGACTTCCATGTAAGGGGGTCTGCGGTGTATGGAGATAAAAACGGCTCATTCTAAGGCAGGGGTCTCCAACCTTTTTGTGGGCAAGAGCTACCAATGGATAAAATAATCTGGAGGGCTACTTTTTGATATAGTCTACTCAAAACTTTTTTGTTTTACTTGTTGATTTTACCACGTTGGAGACCTCTGTAGGTAATAAAAACAATACTGATCATTATGTAAGGTCTATATACACCACTGATAATATAGTTATGTAGATTTTATTGCATTTCTGTCAAGAGATCCTTCTAAAATGTACACAATGAATCTTTAAATAATAAATAATATCTTTAAATAAAACAATAATAAATCTATAATTAATACTAAGAGATAAATAATATAATAATACAATTAACATTATAAGATCGAGTGATAATATAATTAACCTATAATAAATAATATATAATAATACATTGTGAAAACTCATAAATATGTGACTTTTAATGATTCAACGTTTTAATTATTTAATTATTGAACTTTTAAAAATGAAACGCAGTTTTAAAAGAACACATGCGTATGAACGAGCGTTAACAAAGAACATCTATATCCAATCGAAAAAGAAAGCATCACATGTTATTTCCTGTGTAAAACAACGATGGGTCACGTGATACTCAGGGACGTGTCTGATTGGTCAGATAGGTTTGCTCTCCGAGCGTAAAGCCGCACCGCTAACAGGTTTGTCTGCATAACACGTTTCTTAATTAATGTTTTTAACAATTTCACACGGAAATGTTACGATGTATAGTAAGAATGTTTCGTATTCTATTTTGTAGTGTATTTTAATGAAATTAGATGAACAACAGAGAATATTAAGCGCACTTTTAGGCTTGAGCCCTATGGGATGTGAATAAAATACACTCACTATTTGACCGACCGGAAGCGCACAGAGAGGACGCGCAGGAAAAAGGAAGCAGCTGCGTTCACGCTGAAAAGACGTGGCATTAAAAGCGTTCAGATCAAAGCTGTCGATTGTTTATCATTATTTCTTTTTGTTAGATCGAGATCATGGCATCGGGTGTGGGTAAATGGGAGGTGGTGAAGAAAGGAAAAAAGACAAATAACAGCAGCAGCAATAGTTCCGGAGGTAAAACTCAACAACAGGAGAAGAAATCCAGCAGGAAAGCGCTGAGAGAGGCCAACCTGTCATACACTGATACAAACCGTAAGAAATACACGCACACACACACACACAAAGTTTTGAATTAATGTCTGATTTCATCATGGTACTACATTTTTTAAATGTCTATGTAATAAAATATATTTTCAATGGCTGCAATAGATATTATTATAACCATGGTGCCATGCAAATATCTTGGCACATCATATGGTAATAATTCATTTAGCATAGTACCATGGCATTACCGTGATACAATCCACTTCAGCATTACTTGTGGTCATTAGAAGATTTTGTAGTACAGATGTATGCGAGTTCATTGGTAAAGTAAATGGAAGCAGACGTTATGCTGATAATCATTCAATCTGTATTATTGTACTATAGTCTTACTGTGTTTCTTCTCTGGCTCAATGGTCTGTAGGGTGGTGTGGAGTTGCAAAATCTGTGCTTCTGGTCACCAAGACTATTATGGGTTATTTCATTCAGTTGTGAAAGACAAACTCTCTCTCTCTCTGTCCCTCACACACACTTCTGTCTCTTATCTCTTCTGGTTCTGTGTGTCATTCATTTTTTGTTTCTCTGGAGTCTCACTGACTATGTAAATGTTCGCAGATGTGATGTCCGAGACTATTTTCGAAAGCTTTGAGAAGGTGGTGAGCAAACAGAATAAGGAGCAGGTACCTCCGCCCCCTAAACCTCAGCAGAAACCCAACACGGGGAAACAGACCAAAAAACCTCCTGCCAATGGAAGCTCGACCCCGACCCGCTACAGAACACTGGAGGAGGCTGTTAAAGCTGTGAGTATGCATGCAGACCTGGAAAATCAAGTTATCTCAGAAACATCTGAAGGTGATCTGTTGGGCAGTTTTGTGTAAAATGTTTGTAAGGGAATTTTCACTTGAAACTGAACGTTAGAGACTACTAGAGAAGGTCAAAAAATATTGCTGGAAGAATTTACCATGTGACTCTTGCACTGTTTGCTTGTTAAGTCTGAGGTCATGCAGCACTACTGGGTCCAAATGATCAAAAATGCCGATTGTATCATAATCCAAATCACCCAATCCTAATTTTTATCTCCATAACAAAATCTGAGCTGACGAGACATGGACTCATGGACATGAATTTTTTACAAATTATTAATATATTACTGTCTGTGATTCCTTGAGCCTGGAGACTGCAGTGTACATTGTTAGTTTATACAATTAAATTAAATGTGTGATATAAATAAATAGTGCCGCTCTCTATTGAAATAAGTGAAAGTTTGGACCTGGAAACAGTATTCCTTATGTCATTACTTAACAAGCGGATAGTCCAAATCTTGTCATGTCATATAAGGGGGTGTGCACACCAAAGCTTTTAAACACTGCCAGCTATCTTCAGCTTAGCGCTTTGGTTACTGTGATACTTCTTTGTTAATCAGTCGTTGTACAATGCTCCGTTGTGAAAATTTTTCCGCCCCTCCTCCACTGTGATTGGAAGGCCGTGTGAGAACTGAAATTGACGAGCTGAGCTTACTTTTTTTTTTTTACTTTCGGTGCTCATCGCTGAGAGCGGAAAAAATGCTGAGCGCCAGCTTTCAGCGTGGAAAAAACACCAGATGCTAGCTTTTTAAAAACACTGCGTTTCCATCTGAACCAATTGAAAACATACGCCGCCCGCCGGTGTAAAAGCTTTTGTATGCACGCCCCCTTATAGCTTTTTGTGAGAAACGGACTGAATTTAGAGTAAGGTTTGAGGTCAGTGATATTAACACATTTCTGTCTGTGTTTCTTTCAGTTGGACATTAGGGAGTTAAAGCAGCAGTTGGAGAAAAGTCAAAATCTCTTTCCTGAGAATCCGTCTGTCTGGGTGAAAGATCTCGCTGGATACCTAAACTACAAACTGCCAGCACCAGACACAGAACCGACACTCAGCAGCTACACATATGGTGTGTGTGTGTGTTTGTGCTTGCAGGAACATTGTGTTTTGCAGGGAATGCCTTTAAAATAACTCTGTTTTTGTGTGTAGATTACCCATACTGCCTTGCTAGTAAGGAGTTAAAGGCCGTTATTAAAAACCTGATGAGCAAATGTTCAGATTCACTGGGAGAATTCTTCGATCACTGCGTTTACACAATGCTCAGAGAGCTGGACAGACAGCCAGGTGAGACACAACCTTTCCCTCCTCCAACTAGTTGTCCAGTATTGTGAACTTTTTTTTAAAAAAGCAAGATTTTTTTTTATTATTTGGTCTTTTCAATGGGTGTAACTGTGAATGAAAGTTCTGTGTTTTTTTGCTGTAACAGGTGAATCTCTGCATGGCTACAGGATGTGTATTCAAGCCATCATGCAGGACAAACCCAAAATAGCCGCACTAAACCTTGCAGATGTGCGTGTAAGAATTCTGTCTTTCTCCCTTTTGCTATTTTTTATTTGTGTGAAATCCTGCACATTAGATTCTGATGCGTGTGTGTGTTTGACCTCTCCACAGCATCTGGAGCTCCTGCGGTCACATCAGCACCGGCCGGTCAAATGTCTGACCATCATGTGGGCTCTGGGGCAGGCGGGATTCTACGACCTCAGTCAGGGTATCAAAGGTAAGAGCGGGAGAAAGAAATGAAATGAGGGAAAAGGGCAAAGAGTTCAGAAATCTGTATCAGTGTTTTACTGAATGACAGTCAGTCTAGTTTCATCCTCTCTGTGGACTGAAGTCCCGCTGGACAGAAATCTGGGCATGCATTTATCAAGTGCCATATTAGTTTTACTCTTGTTTCCTCATAATAGCCAAATACCGGATGAGTGAAACTTTACACAGTTTTGTTATGGCGCTTTTCCATTACATAGTACCCCATGGGTCAGGTCATGTCAGCTTACCTTAATTTGGTTGGTTAGCTTTTCCATTGAGTTTAGTAATACTTCAGAGTGGGAGGGATTATAGGCGTGTCCTTATATTTGGGCCAACTTTTGTGACATCATACAAAAACTCGGAGAAAGCAACAGGAAGCCTAGTTGGAATACATTTATTTATTTGTCAGTCCACCACAAAATCAAAATTGACCACCACAAATAGATCCTGATTCTCAACCCGTGGATATTTTTCACTGCTTATGGAGTTTGGGAACTTAGAAAGCAAAGCACAGATGACAACAGGTTTGCTTGAGACAGCTGGTGTTGTAAGGAAGCAGTTTTTATTGATTTGGCACCATTGTTTGTGATTTTTTTTTTTTGTCTTGAATTTGTAGGATTAATTAGTTTGTATATATTCATTTGTTTTTTGATTTGCAGTTTGGCTGGGCATCATGCTTCCTGTTCTCGGGATCAAATCACTCTCTGCATACGCCATTGCATATCTGGAACGACTCCTCACGTAAGTGTGTCTGTGTTTGCATAGATTCATATTTCAACGTTTAATCATGAAGTTTAATCTCAGATTATTTAAACATCATGTTTCAGTCTTCATGCCAACCTGACCAAAGGATTCGGTATCATGGGACCAAAGGAGTTCTTCCCTCTGCTGGACTTCGCTTACATGCCCAAAAATGCCCTGACACCAAGGTATTAGTCAGCCTGTGTCAAGATGCTCTGTGATGTCTTGACCGCTCATGTGACTTAAGTTTTTCTGATCATATCTGCAGTCTTCAGGAGCAGTTGTGTCGACTCTACCCGCGACTTAAGGTTCTAGCATTCGGAGCCAAACCCGAATTGACTCTTCACACGTTTTTTCCTTCATTCTTGTCGCGAGCTACGCCGAACTGCCCCGATACCATGAAGACCGAGGTCAGACACAAACACTGAGTCAATAACACTGTGATAATGATAAGAGGTGGTGTTTTAATATTTGCCTTTATTTTGTCAACTATAGCTTCTCAACAGTCTCTCCGAGTGTCTGTCTGTAGACAGCCAGAGTTTGAGTGTTTGGAGGCAGTTATACACCAAACACCTGCCCCAATCCAGGTGACCTTTAATCTTTTTTTATTTTTCACCTTAAACCCTTTCCAGTTTTATGCCTGTTGTTAAACACACATGAACTCTTTTTTTTTTTTTTCTTCTATGTTCAGTCTGTTGTTGGATCATCTGTTGAGGTCTTGGAAAACACTTTCACCAAAGGTGAGTTACACAAATACACAGATCGTGCCTTTGCTTTGCTCCTCTTCCTTGGCTCATTGGTATTTCTTTGTTTTGTGTTCAGTTAAGGAAAAACCTTCAGGACACAATTCAGTCATTCAGTGTGACGAATGAGGAGCTGCAGACGAGCACAAAGACGCAGGAGATCCAGGACTGTAACTCGCTCTGTCAGGTATGAGGATTTAGCCTCGTTCGCCCGTTTTCAGAAGTGTTTATTTACTTACAATAAAAACCTCAATGGGTATGTTTACATGTACATAAGTTGTTCGTTTACATGTAAATTCTATATAATCCCAACCAAACGTCTGCGCAAGCGCACAGCCAGGGTTGCCAGATTCGTGAATCGAAGTCAGCCCAATGGAAATTCAAAACTAGCCCAAAAGCATCCCAATTCACTATTCACAACCCAAATACCAATATCTAACAAACATTTCATCTTTAACCTTCTAAAATATCAACTCGCAGACAAGTTTAAAAGTTGCCCAAACCTGAACCCTGCCAAAAAGCAGAGAACTTGGCAACACAGTGCACAACATCTCTCCTTGAGTTTAAACTTTATCTTTTGATAAATGTACAAAGTCAAAGTTGAGTTTGGAAAGTTGTTAAGGCTGCACCAGGTGCAATAATATTACTAATAATAATATTATTAACAATTTATTAACCAGGTAGGAAAAACATAGTTCAGAAGCCATTTCAAATACAAAACAATCAAACGAAAACCATTGCATACCTGGTAAGGAGATGAATATAAAAGAAATAAAAGATACAGCATCATGGGGGATCCTTTCAGAATATAGAAAATAGAAAATATAAGTTTACTTATTTTATTGTAACACTTGTCTTTAACATTGAATTCTGTTGTTATATTATTAATAAACCAAATTGAACCACTTACATTGAAACCATTCATAAGTCATATGACACCAAACAAGATCAGTTTTCAGATACTTTGTGTATGCAGAATGTAGCATTCCATATACAGTTTGCTTTGAGAAAATGAGGAAAAGGGGAAGAGAAAGTGACTCTTCTGTTCTCACACCATGGGGTAGCTGCCTTGGGTTTACATGTAAATCTGATTAGATCTTTTTAGATCATCTGTTTTCTAACAAAGGGTGATTGTCTTTGAGGTAGATATGAGCTTGATGAGATCTTTTTAGTTTCTCACCAGAATGTAGTGTCTTTGATAAACGGTTCTGTGGATTCAGCCATTTTGTGCCGGTCCCACCTTACATACTTGATTATTACGCCGGAATGGGAGTATAGTTCTTAGCCATATCAGCCTGGAAAATCGCAACTTTTAATTTTCGGTCGGTCTTAGTACACGATCTTACTACAGAAGAGTCAAGTTTTAAATAGAAAATATATTGAAACTCTTTGGTCATTTTTGAGTGCCATGCCTAAAGGTCTAATCAGATTCAATGGATTATGCTAAGAAGCTATGCTAAAAATGGTACCGCCAGACCTAGAGATCGCCTAAATGGATTTCAAAACCGTAAAAATCAAATGTTTAGGGGAGATGGAAAATGTCCTGTTAAAAAGGTTTCACATATAGTCAGAGTAAACACACTTTTCAAAATGCACAACGCTTTTTATTTGTTTATGTAATGTTATTAAATACATGAAAGTTATTGCCTTACTATTGCATGTTTCTGTGATGAGAATCATGTGATGCGTAAATATATAAGATGTGAACTTAAGCACAATTCTTTTGCGCAATGTGCACACAGTATTTTTGCATCCGTGTGGTTCGGACCACACAACCCCTTTAATTCGATCAAAATTTGAAGCTGATTGACCTCAATCATATTATTACATGAAGGCTTTTCCATTCGATTGAGCCGTCTTTGATTGCATATACTTTTTGCTATATATATACTTTGCACTTATACTTATGCTTATTTTCCCGCTCTTGGTCTCTGTCTCTACAGTCTCTGCAGTCAAAGATGCGTGGTCAGGGTTTCCCGTGGTGGCGTGTGTTGTTGATGTTGTTGGTGTTTGTGGTGGGCTTTGTTGTGCATGATGTCAGAACGCAGGGGTCATTTGCAGATTCCACCACAGCACTGTACCTGGAGAGGTCAGGGGTCACTGGTGTATCGAAGCAGGCCTGGAGCAAAGTATCTCACTACAGTCAACAGGGTGTCGGGTAAGAAACTTGTCATTCGGTGGACATCGAGAACACTTGGAGTTGTGTGATGCGTAACTAACTGTGTGTGTGTTTTGGCAGCTGGTTGGGTGAAAACACACCATATTATTACTCTCGTGCGGTGGAGACCATAGGGCCGCTGCTGGAGGACGGACAGGAAAAGATCAAGGTTGCTGTCGTCTTCGTTGCACAAAAGAGCTCTGAACTTCTAACGTGGTTGCGTGAAAATGTGCCTCTGCTGATTGAATGGGTAAAAACCACAACACACACTGATGAGGGAGTAACATTTTTGATTTTTGTGTAGAATTGCAGTTATATAATTGCGTTGTGTTACGGTGCATTTTTCCCTCAGATCAACTCAAACACTCCCGACAGTGTGTTTCACTTTATCCAGTATGTGAAGGAGTTTTTGCTGTATATTCACGAGCAGTTCATCGTCCCGTCACTGCAGTATCTGTGTGCGGCATTTCAATACACGTGGCAGAGCTTACAGGATTCGTGCAAGTCAGTACGCCACACAATTGCAGCAATGCGGTCACAACAATATATTTATAGCTCAGTTATGACAAATGATCTGTTCGGATCAAAGATGTTTTTCTTATGATGTCTTTGTTGTTTTGTAATGAGGTTTTCATGTTTCTGTAGTGGTGAGGTGACGCTGCACTGCTTACAGGATCACCTGAGGACTTTCACGAACATCACCTGGATTTACCTACAGGACGCCACGTCTGCAATGAAGAGTCGAGCGCAGGAGCTTCTGTCCCGGGTGTGATGCACACAGATCTTCTTTATCCCCTGTTCACATTCACACTTTTATTATTTTGTCATTTTGCATGAAGTTTTATATCTGTTGTCCAGACAGTTTTGTCTTTTATGCAGATAGCTATTTTTCATGTCTTGATTTTACACAGTTGTCAAACCAGAGAGCAATGAGAAGAGGCATGTTATTTAACACACGTGTGTGTGTGTGTATGTATGTGAAGTATTAATATAAACAGGTGGTTAAACTCTTGTAATGGTCAGAGAAGACAGATAATTAATGACTACTGCTGCTGTTTACACAACACTGAATAGTAATCAAATTCCCTGTATGTGATCAACTTGATTTTATTCGTCTCGTATAGATCAACTCTTTAGTTCAACATCAGTCGAGTTTAAACCGAACCCATGTCCTCTGTTTTAGGACTTCTCTGTGTTTACAATCATCTGGGTTTGTCAGAGATTCAAATCTGAATCAATGCTGGACTCAGAATAACAGGGTTGCTATGGAGACCACGTCATATTAAAATGCAATGTATCGTGTGTTCTGTCTGATGAGCTGATTTGTTACTTTATAAATGATTTATAAATAAATATGCCAATTCTGTTCATTTCTGTGCAGTACGTCTGTGGTTTTATTTTATTTAGGTGAGTGAGAGATCATCTTGAGTTACTTAATAAAGACATTTGTGTCAAAACTCGTACAGTTACAATAAACTGGTTTCTCTTGACAATCTTTTAGAAAAACGAACCGTTCTGTTTAGTATTGTATAAGTATAAGGCTTTTTTGGAAGCTAAATGCATCACGTTATAAAGTTAAGTTTTTAATTGCATGTTTATTTTGTAAAATTAACATTCACTGCTGAAATTTTACAGTGGAAATTTCAGCCCCTTCGATAGCTCAGTTGGTAGAGCGGAGGACTGTAGAGGTTAACACACTGTCATCCTTAGGTCGCTGGTTCGAATCCGGCTCGAAGGAGGAAATCTTTTTCTGTGGAAACCACTGAACAATATTACTTACCTTTTTTTTTTGAACAACAGAACTTTGTATTAATTTAAATGTATTCGGTCATATGGTTAAATTGCGTGGTTTTTATTATATTAAATAGAGAGTACGGCACAGTGACTACATAACATATCATTTTTCTTCCTACACAACACACGACCGAAGGCGTCAGCTTTCACCAAAAGCATTGAAACACTGCTCTCTAGTGGTACTTTGCCGTAACAAGATTTATAAACAGATACTGGCCGTTTCTTAATACGAAGCTGCAGCCTGCGGAGGTTGCATTTGTAGGGTGCATACTAAATATTTCAGATCTTTTTTCAGAAGAATATTAAGAATAATAAAGTTGACTGTTATTCTCAGTTAATCTTAAATTGTTATAATATGCTTATGACTTGCGAAAGTAATGCTCAAAACCTGGCTTGATGACGTATTCAACCTGCATATGCGCGACCTCCGGAGGACGCAACCTTCCGTTTGAGAAAGGGCTAATTTAGATTTAGCTAATTTTAGATTTAAATCGTAGCTTTTATTTGATTACCTATAACTGTCGTAATTCTGTCGTGTTTTTTAAACATCATTTTGTATGTGCATGTAATGCATCGTCGGGGGATTAGCTCAGATGGTAGAGCGCTCGCTTAGCATGCGAGAGGTAGCGGGATCGATGCCCGCATCCTCCATCCTTTTCAATGCCAATAAACAGTAACTCAAATATATGTCAGAATTATAACTTCGAAATGTAAAAACAAAAAAATGTAAACGCAATTTTATTACAAAATTAAAAGAAAGAATATGCATTGGTACGACGCATTGCATTGTCTGACCATCAACAAATAGTTCAATATTTGGCTATTAAATTGTTAATGTAAAGTCAATGCGAAAATTGTGTTTGTTGTTTGTTTTGTTTAGCTTTTTATAATTGTTTAACAAATTTCCGGTTTACCATGTCCTTGGAATCTAACCAGCCAATCCCCCTGCTCTAACGTTATGGCTAACCCAATCAGAAGGGAGAGCGATTCCTCTGCAGGCCAATCAGCATACTGTGTACTGTTGCTGTTGGTCTGGCAGCTGATGAGGGGTTTGTTTTGGGTTTAAAGAGTCGCCTAGTGATCGCAGAAGAGAAGAAATAAAAACAGGTATTTCCTTAAAACGCCGCGATGACAGATGTGTCCCTGCTTATATTCGCGTCTTTTCCTCATGCCGTTCGCACCCGATATGTTTTGTTTGAAATCATTGCTGATTTTGATATTAAATGGCTGAAATCAAGCTAGCGAATGCTAACCTTACTAGCAGCTGCAAGAGGTTGATCGCTGAAATTCAGTCTTAAATGCATATTTATGATTTGTCGAGAAGATGAACATGAGCGAGGTTTGCTACACATGTTTGAACTCGGAATGTCACGTACACATATACCATGGTACAGTCAGTGAAGATATCAGATAATAATACCATGGTGTGACTACATGCATATACTTTTGTAACAAAATAATACTGTGAGGATCTTCAAAGAGCTGTTATATTAATGTCATGCCAATAGCATGATAATAGTTATTCAAATAAACTGCTATTTTTATTAGTAATACAAAGGTACTTGGATGTTTTGTGTAAGATGATGATGATGATGATGTCATCCTGACTTTAATTTCTTTCTGACCCACTTCTGTGTGTGCGTGCATGTGTCTGTGTCCTGTATCAGTTTTCTTACTCTCTCCAGGGTTATAAGAGGCTGTGATGTTGTGTATGTGATGAAGATGTCCAGCACTGAATAAACTCTCAGCCTGATCCAGTCATGGAGTTCCGTTTTGGGAATGTGGTGTTCAGCTCCAGCTTTGATTCTGGGAATCTGGCCCGTGTGGAGAGAGTGGATCATTCAGAGACGGATGGCGAGAGCAGCAGACAGGCCAATGCTTCAGTGCAGACAAAGCCTGACTATGAGTTCAACGTATGGACCAAACCGGACTGTGCGGATACAGAGTTTGAAAACGGCAATCGGTACAAACAATTAGCAGATTATATTAATATCTACATGGTATGATGTAATTGTTGTACATCTGAGAAACTTTCTGTGTGTGTGTGTGTGTGTGTGTGTGTGTGTGTGTGTGTGTGTGTGTTTGTGCAGGTCATGGTTTTACTTCAGTGTGCGAGGTTTGTTGCCGGGGAAACTGCTGAAGATTAATGTGATGAATATGAATAAGCAGAGTAAACTGTACGCTCAGGGGATGACACCGCTCGTCCGCTCAATGCCTGTTAAACCACGTTGGGAGAGGATTCGAGACAGACCCACGTTTGAGGTATAACAACACCCCACTAATCGGTCTTTTCTCCATTTTAAATCTAATGCATGGGTTACTTTCTGTTGTCTTCTGATATAAACAATATCTAGCTATTTCTGGTTTGTCTAAAAATAACCTATTTATTACACTATAAATAACTTCTGATTATATATAACTGTCTGTGTGTTTGTTTTTAGATGTCAGACAGTCAGTTCATCTTGTCTTTTGTTCATCGTCTACTGGACGTTCGAGGGATCACCACATATTTCGCCTTCTGTTACCCGTTCTCATACACAGAGTGTCAGGATATGATGCTTCAGCTAGACCAGAAGTTTCTGAGCAGCACACAAACACTTGGACCCTGCAGGTACACACACACGCACGCACGCACGCACGCACACACACACACACACACACACACACACACACACACACACACACACACACTTGGACCCTGCAGGTACACACACACACACACACTTGGACCCTGCAGGTACACACAAACACACACACTGGGACCCTGCAGGTACACACACACACACACACACACACACACACACACACACACACACACACACACACACTTGGACCCTGCAGGTACACACAAACACACACACTGGGACCCTGCAGGTACACACAAACACACACATTGGGACCCTGCAGGTACACACACAAACACTGGGACCCTCCAGGTACACACAAAAACACACACACTGGGACCCTACAGGTACACACAAACACGCACACTGGGACTCTGCAGGTACACAGACACACACACACACACACACACTTGGACCCTGCAGGTACACACAAACACACACACTGGGACCCTCCAGGTACATACACAAACACACACACTGGGACGCTGCAGGTACACACAAACACGCACACTGGGACTTTGCAGGTACACTTACACAAACAAACACACTGGGACCCTCCAGGTACCCACACAAACACGCACATTGGGACCCTGCAGGTACACACAAACACACAAACTGGGACCCTGCAGGTACACACAAACACACACACTGGGACCCTTCAGGTACACACACAAACACGCACATTGGGACCCTGCAGGTACACACAAACACACACACTGGGACCCTGCAGGTACACACAAACACACACACTGGGACCCTTCAGGTACACACACAAACACGCACATTGGGACCCTGCAGGTACACACAAACACACACACTGGGACCCTGCATGTACACACAAACAAACAAACTGGGACCCTCCAGGTACACACACAAACACGCACACTAGGACAATGCAGGTACACACAAACACACACTGGGACCCTGCAGATACACACAAACACGTACACTGGGACCCTGCAGGTACACACAAACACACACACTGGGACCCTCCTGGTACACACACAAACACGCACATTGGGACCCTGCAGGTACACACAAACACACACACTGGGACCCTCCAGGTACACACACAAACACGCACACTGGAACCATGCAGGTACACTCACACAAACACGCACACTGGGGACTCTGCAGGTTCACACACAAACACACACACTGGGACCCTGCAGGTACACACAAACATGCACACTGGGACCCTGCAGGTACACACAAACACACACAGGGACCCTGCATCTTCACAAACACACACACACACACACACACACACACAAATACAGCGGGACTCTGCAGGTGCACAAATGCACAAACACACACACAAACACACACACACTGGGACCCTGCAAGTACACACACGCACAAATACACAAACACACACACTGGGTCCCTGCAGGTATACACACACACACACACACACACACACATTGGGACTCTGCAAGTACACACGCACAAATGCACAAACACACACAAACAAACACACACAAACAAGACATGCGCACACACAAACAAATACACACAAACACACACAAACACACACACTTAGACTTTGCAGATACACACAGACCTCATTCTCTCTCTCTCTCTCTCTCTCTCTCTCTCTCTCTCTCTCTCTCTCTCTCTCTCTCTCTCTCTCTCTCTCTCTCTCTCTCTCTCTCTCTCTCTCTCTCTCTCTCTCTCGCTATCTCTGTATGTAGTCCAGTAGACAGTATTTACTACCACAGAGAGATCTTGTGTTATTCTCTGGATGGAAACAGAGTTGATCTCATCACGGTGTCGTCCTGTCATGGCCTGATGGAGGAGAGAGAACCGCGGTTGGACAGACTGTTCCCGGACCTCAGCACCCCACGACCTCACCGCTTTACCGGCAAACGGGTAACATACTCTTTCTAAACTTTAACCAATCAGCAGCTTTGATGGACTTTCCAGCGGTTACATTTACAATTAGAGATGATTCAAGAGGAGAGACTGCACTGATTCATTATATATAAAGAGATTATAAATCAGATGGTGCCGGCAGATATTTTGAAAGCACATTAAAGGTCTGATCTGTTATTTGTCCGTCTGCAGGTGTTTGTTCTGAGCAGTAGGGTTCATCCGGGCGAGACGCCATCCAGTTTTGTTTTCAATGGTTTCCTGAACTTTATCACGAGTCAGGATGACCCGCGTGCACAGACGCTTCGCAGAATGTTCGTCTTCAAACTCATCCCCATGCTGAACCCCGACGGGGTCATCAGGGGTCACTACAGGTCAGAGGTCACATTAAATATTTGAGTTTGATTCAAGTCATCATCAGTGCTTGTTTGTATTTTTTCCTTATAAAATAAAGTCATCAGCTTTTATTAAAATATTTCAGACAAGGGAACTTTTCATTTAATTTTTTCATCTGCTGTTTAATGATTTGTGTGTTTATAGGACGGACTCACGAGGGGTGAATCTAAACAGACAGTATGTAAATCCCAGTCCAGATCTGCACCCCTCCATTTATGGTGCCAAAGCTCTCCTGCTCTACCACCACATACACAATCGCCTAGGCAACTGCACACCCCCCGCCCTCAAAACGTCTAACCAATCGAACACCACCCCTCCTCTGACCACGCCCACTGAACTAGAACACTGTCTGAACTTCCGCAATGAGTCGGTTCGAGGAGAGGGGCCGAGGCTGGACCTGTCAGAGATCCCCATGCAGTTGGAGGAGAGCTGGGAGAAGGGCGGAGTCAAAAGGGAGGTGGGGTCTTGCGATGAGAACGAATCAATGATGAACAGAGGTGAAGCACCTCCATTGTTAAACCCTGCACCTTCTGAACAGATCCCACCCCAGGACAGCGGAGTGGCCTATTACATAGACCTGCACGGGCACGCCTCCAAAAGAGGATGCTTCATGTACGGCAACAACCTGTCGGATGAGAATGAGCAGGTGTGTGTGATGATACACCATTTTTATGTGACATCACAGCACTCACAACAGATTTTACACTTAAAATCAAATTAAAAGCAACAATGCCGAATTGAATTTGTTTACTGTATATGTTTCATTTTTTTCACCACAGGTGGAGAACATGTTGTATCCAAAGCTCATCTCTCTCAACTGTGCTCATTTTGACTTCCTGGGCTGTAATTTCTCAGAGAAGAACATGTACACTAGAGACAAACGCGACGGCCAATCAAAAGAGGGCAGTGGACGAGTGGCCATTCACAAAACCATCGGCCTGGTCCACAGGTACTTCCCTGACACGCTTTTATACCGCAGTAATAAATCAAAGTGTGGTGTATTCAAATCTTTGTGTGTTTCTCATGTTTAGCTACACGCTGGAGTGCAATTATAACACGGGCCGCTCGGTCAACACCATCCCACCCGCCTGTCACGACAACGGGCGAGCCACGCCCCCTCCGCCACCAACTTTTCCTCCGAAATACACACCTGAGGTGTACGAACAGGTATGTCTCCACATGTGTCCACAACAACACTTCCTGTATGAAGCGATTGACACGCTCATGCGCCCGTCTTGTATGCGTGATGCAGGTCGGGCGAGCAGTCGCGATAGCAGCGCTGGATATGGCGCAGTGTAACCCGTGGCCGCGGTTGGTTTTGTCTGAGCACAGCAGTCTGATGAACCTGCGGGCATCCATCCTAAAACACGTGAGGAACAGCAAGGGCCTCGCCGCCAACCGCAAAAACAGCAACACCAAGACCGCCAGTCCACCTAAACCAGCGTACGTGAACCTGCTGTCTCTTTCTGATTTGTGTTCAGAATGAGCGTGAAATAATTTCTTTGTTTTTGTGTAAAGTTTGAGCAGTTCGGCTTCAGAAAACTCCTTGAATCGCTCGCGCTGTAACGCAGTGGGAAACAGACAGCCGTCTCCACAGCTCAAGAGCTCGCCGAGCTTCACGTTCGGCTGCAGCGGCCCCAGCACGCAGAGGACCCCTCACAGGACCTTAGGGCCCGTCAAAGGTAAGACTACAAAGACTCGGTAAATGACTAATAGTGCAGATGTTTAATTAAATTGGTCATTGATTGTGAGGTTATCAGATAGTTGTGTCGTGTTTGTGCTCTGCTGTAGAGTGTAAAACTCAAGAAAAGAAACGTCCACATCACCAGAACCAGCGGCTTTCCCTCTGCCAGCCGCCTCCTACTCGCCTCCCTCTCTCACCTTCATCCTCTTCCTCCTCCCCGTCCTCCTCTTCCTCAGAAGGTGTGGTCAGAGTCCCGGGTCCGTGCTCCATTAGTGTGTCAGGTGTGTACTCTTTACAGCCGCCCAGTCTGGCTCAGATTCTGCCGTCCGGCTCCAGTCTGCTGTCCAAACTCAGCCCTCTGTCCCCCTCTGCAGGCTTAACTCAATGACAGCAGGACGACCCCAGGGCCCTCGCCTGAGTAAAGGGTCCCACATTCTGTGTGTGTCTTTGAGAGCTTTGAAGATGTTTTATTTTATGTTAGATTTTTACACCCGAAGCGGTTGAATCTTTTTCGATGTAGCACCTGTGAAGATTATTTAATACATTACAAATTAAGAGATATTATTTATTAGGATTAAATCTTTATGACTGAGGCCTAACATGTCAATATGAGTTTAAAGTGCACAATTATGATTCATATGAAAACATCTCCAGGTTTTTATTTTAACTCCAAATCAATCAAATTTACTATTATACTTACAATAAAGAAAATGAAGACCTATTATTAAATGTTTTACATTATTAATTCCACTCACATATACATGCACTGGTATTAAAGGAAAACGACGCCGTTTTTCAATATTTTACTATGTTCTTATCTCAATTCAGGCAACTTAAGACATACCTATCTTTTTTCAATGCTTGCACTTAATCTTTGTACAGCGCATTGTGAATGTGTTAGCATTTGGTCTAACCCCATTCATTTCTTAGGATCCAAACAGGGATGAATTTATAAGCCACTAAACACTTCCATGTTTTCCCTATTTAAAGACTGTTACATGAGTAGTTAAACGAGTAAGTATGGTGGCATAAAATGTGGCAATTTTTAAACGAATAAAAATTAGAACCCGAGGTCAAAGTGCTGCAAACTAAGTACTCTTCCGCAATACAATATAGTTCTCATTTTTTATTGGCTTAAAAAAATCGGCATGTTTTATTTATACTTACTTGTGTAACTCATGTAACAGTCTTTAAATAGAGAAAACATGAAAGTGTTTGGTGGCTTCTAAATTCATCCCTGTTTGGATCCTAAGGAAAGAATGGGGCTAGGCTAAATGCTAACACATTCATGATGCGCTGTACAAAGATTAAGTGCACGCATTCAAAAAAGATAGGTATGTCTTAAAGGAATAGTCTACCCTTTTGCCATATTAAACTATGTTATTACCTCAACCTAGACAAATTAATGCATACCTATCTTTTTTCAATGCGTGCACTGTACAGCGTGTTGTGAATGTATTAGCATTTAGCCTAGCCCCATTCATTCCTATGGTACCAAACAGGGAAGCCACCAAACACTTCCGTGTTTTCCCTATTTAAAGACTGTTACATGAGGAGTTATACCAGTAAGTATGGTGCCACAAAATAAAACTTTTTTTTGGTACCATAGGAATGAATGGGGCTAGGCTAAATGCTAACACATTCACAACACGTTGTACAGTGCATGCATTGAAAAAGATAGATATGTATTAATTTGTCTAGGTTGAGGTAATAACATAGTTTAATATGGCAAAAGGGTAGACTATTCCTTTAATTAATCTAAGTTGAGGTAAGAACATAGTAAAATATTGAAAAACGGTGTTGTTTTCCTTTAAAATAGGGCTGTTTTTTATTATAAGTATCGTATATCGTTTAAGGTCAAATTGCACTTTTATTGTTTATAAGTAAATGTATTTACAGAGTGAGACAATGAATGTATGGGTAACATTAGCAAGACAGACAAGACTGTAGCATGTGTGTGTGTGTGTGTGTGCGTGCGTGCGTGTGGAGAGAAAGAGAGAAGAATGTATCATCCACATAGTCCTGCTAATAATATCCCATAATTCCTTCAGCACATGTCAGAAGTTCAGATAAAAAGCACATGACAGCTGAAGAAGCTTTTCAGAATACATACAGCCATTAACTATTTAAATCTCAGATAAAACATAAGTAGTTTAAATTCAGTGTATGTCAATAAGAGAGAGAAGCATGGTAGTGCTGGTGTTCATCTGTCAGGTTTGTGTGTTGATAATTCTGATGATCAGATTTTGTGTGTGTTTGTTGTGATGTTGTTCATCTATGTCTTTGTATACGTGATATGTTAGTCTTTAGTTATATTGTAATAGTAGTCTGAATGATTGTCCCTGATATTTATGACCATCATATAAATCTGTATTATATGTATCCTGTATGAAAATGCTCTGTGAGCTTCTCTCATCTGTTTGATCTTTTCTCTATTAAACATTCTCAACTGTTTCAACTCAAACTGTCTCTATGACCTTTGACCCTTCTGCACAGTTTCTCTATTAAACATTCTCAATTGTTTCAACTCAAACTTTCTTTATGACCTTTGACCTTTCTGTACAGTTTCTGAACTGTTGATCTTTCTCTGTGTCATTTCTGCACTAAAAAAAATCTTTGCTGCCTCAATTTTTTTGTTATATCAAATAGGCTTTATGCCCAGCTGCACTACTTCCTAAACTTCAGCCAGCTCCTTGTTTCCTGTCTGCCATTATTGGACAAACTGATTAGTCCAGCTATGCCTGACCTCAGTAGTCACAACAACAATAATCAGACACACCTGGATTAATCAGTTTGTCCAATAATGGCAGACAGGAAACAAGGAAGTAGTGCAGCTAGGCATAAAGCCTATTAGATTTACAAGTCATGGCAACTTACTATTATTTATCTTGACTATAGAGATGAGTTGCTACAACTTATAAAATGAAGTTGAATTTTTTCAACTATATTTTATAAATTATAACAACTCATCTGTAGTTATAACAACTCATCTATAGTTAAGACAAATAATAGTAAGTTGACATGACTTGTCAATCTTAGTTGATTCAACAAAAAATTTAAGGCAGCAAAGATTTTTTTCAGTGTGTTTTTCCTCTGAAAATAATTAAATGGCATTAAAATCAGATTTATTGAACTAATAAGCAAAATTGAGTAAAATGTTTGTATGTTTGTAAAAATGTCCTAGTCCTGGATTAATCTAAACCCTGTCCAGGAAACTGCCCCAAAATGTCTCATCAGAATTCAAGATAAAGATGATTATTAATGATATTGATATTTGTACTTAATTAGGCCTTAGCACTAGTTTATAAATCACACAAACATTTGACAGTCCTATTCAAATTGTGTGCAATGCAAACATGACAAAGCTATCTATAGTTACTATAGTTACCGGATCTTACCATGGTGTTCCTCCAGATTTGACTTCATCATCAGTCCATGAATGTTTTATGATCAGATTTGATCATTCTCTCTGTGTTGTTACCTAGGCAACAGCTTCCACGAGACCCGCCCTCTCGATCAGAGTAAAGACTTTCCTCTGCGGGGTGGGCGGGGCATCAGGACTGGCAGATCAGGGCCCACCCAATCTCAAATGTTTCCACAAAGAAAACCAATCACAGCACAGGTACAGCTCACCTGTCACAGGTGCACACACATTTATTAGAAGTATTCATGAACAGAGCGATGGATTTATAGATGATTCTCTTATTAGGAACAACATCAGGAGTCTTTGGACCTCATGAGGACTTCTATAGAATACAGCAGGTAAAATTCATCATTGCTATTCACCGCTCCTATATAAGATATCAGTAGTGTACTGTATCATCTCTGTCCTGTTTCAGATGTGAGCTAAAGCCACGGCCCAGTCGAATCCCAGTACGGAGCGCAGTCCCACCTCTCCCGGGCGGTCTGGAGACACCCGCACTGAAAGTGTGGAAACTAATCAAACCCGGAATCAAAAAACACTGGCCAGGTCAGAGTCACACCCATTTAAACAAGACAATTATAATGTGGTGAAAGATTATAAACAACATGCACATGCGTTCTTCCAAATAAAGCCAGAAACATTTATAGGGAATAAAATCAGGTTAATGTGTGCGTTTGGACTTTTAGGTGTGTCTGGGAAAGACGGTTCTTCTCTGCGTCTGACCACCAAAGTTCTGCTGAAGAGTAAAGACCAGAGATCTGTAGACCTCACTTAAACAAACAGGTAACGTACACAAGCATTTCTAAAACATTAATAATAATAAGAAAACATTATCAATGCCTTTCATTTCTACAGACCCGAGGAAATCTGTGGATCTACTGTACACACACAGAGACACTTCAGGTCTTTACACCTAATCCTCAGCCATTGTTTGTGCTTTGACATTTCAGTAACAGCTCATACACAACAGTCTGTGTCTACAGATACTTAACAGAGTTGTTATACGGATGAAACCTCAACAGATTTAAAGTCTTTATGCCTCATCTTAAAGGCACTTCTGTCCGTTATTGTCGCATTCGTGTTTTGCAGTGAAATTTGATGGACTTTAGTGTTTTTATCCTAAGTTTTATGTGAAAGCTTTTATAAGATTTTTTTTAAAGGATTGTGGTACTGCTTATTAAAGATTCAAAACTCTAATTGAGTAAATTCATCATTGAAATCCTAACACAGATGAGTATAATGTGTCTTTCTCTATAGATTGTGTAAAGTCATGATGGTTTTCAAATCTTCACATATTTGATCAAAAAATACTATTGTGAAATCTGTATATTTAAAAGCAATAAATATGATGAATATTTATGAAAATGTTGCTGACTTTGTTTTTAAGAACACACACATGCACAAAATGCATCACAATTTGACATGTTTATTAGCATAATTTGCATACAAAATGTAAATTTACAGGCTGGATCTTCCCCATTCTCAGTGTTTGATGTTTGTCTGGTCCCTGTACACAACCTGAAAGTCAAAGAAACACATACATCAGTTATTAGTGTATCAGACATGTTTTGTGTGTGTGTGTGTTGTGTGTGTGTGTGTGTGTGTGTGTGTGTGTGTGTGTGTGTGTGTGTGTGTGTGTGTGTGTACCTCTGTTCACTCCACACATATCATCACTCCAGTTTCTTTGGGTTGTTGACAGCAACATAATGATATAAAACCACCAGAAGAAAGAGCGATACCCCCAACATGTTGGCAAATATCGCCAGCTGCACGTCTGTCACCATCACGCTGAAAAAAAAAAAAAGGCATGACCCTCATAGTTTTTAAATGCGTTATATTATTGGTTGTCTTTATGATCATACCATATTTACATATGGTACTTTAAAGACTATTATATTTCTAACGTGAAATTGTAAAACATGGTAATACTACGGTACATGTTTATAGTAATTCCAGACAGACTTGATACAAGAAGCAGAGCACGTAATGCAGGAAATACATAAACCTATAACGATATAAACATATCATGAATGCATTTATATTTTAAAAGGAAACGTAAATTACTTACATTTATGTGTTTATAATGTTTGTGCTGAATGAGCTCAAACGAACGCAGCTGTAAATTCCGGGATTCTGACACGTCACGTTCATACGGGTCTTTGAAGAATGCGTCATTTCCGGAATAATTAATTATTATTTTTTTCTGTATATTTCCGTTTAACGGATCAGGGAATAGCTTATTTTTTTTATTATTTCTGTTTACACACGATGAATGAGAGTTAAGCACATTTAACCGGATTTTGAAAGATTGTTTATGGTCTTTACACTCCAGCACAGGAGGTGGCGGTGTGCCGAAGAAGAAGCTTTACAGTCTCTTCAAGGAAAGTAATCGCACTCGGCAGCCATGTTCGCAACGCTTCCGGGCAACTATTTCAGTCCTATCTACTTGAATTGAAAATATCAAAATTCTCTAATGTCGCTCGCTAAAGTCACAATAATACGACATATACATTTTTACTGGACGATGGGACTTCCTGTGGCTGTAATAAGCGTGGCACTTTTCCGCATTCACAGTAATCGAACAGTGGCGGGTTGTTATAATAGTAGTCTTTGTTGTTCTCCAGGCCACTGGAGGCGCTGATGTGAAAGAAGATCCTTCAGACATCCATCAGGCGCGAGTTTAAACATTCAAACAAAACAATTCCACATCAAATACATCGCGATTTTAATCTTCAGAATACAATAAAACACACAAGTAAGTAATATTTCCAACTCAAGCATTTCGGAATATGTAGTGCCGTTATTTCAGAGGTGACATTATTTTCTATTTTTAAACTTGTGTGTAAATAACGTTAAGTACATTTCCATATGAATCTGTTGTAGAGTAAAACAATCATGTATACAATAGAAATTTAAACATACTGAATAACGTCTTATATGAATGCATTAAAGAGAACAATAAATGTAACTTTACATCTAATGTAGCTGTTGTCCTTCATTTCCTATGCTGATTTTTCGTAACCTGCAGGCTCTTCTAAATAAAATAGTTTTTATTATGGGCTTTTTTTATATAAAAAAATCCATTAACCTCTTCTCATGGTCAGATTTTCAAATAAAGTTGTGTGTGTATATCAAAACATCATTCAGTGAACCCCAGTACGTCTTTGTTGGTCAGTTTTGTGTGTTTTGTTTTTGGTCAGGTCTTAGGTCATGGGTGTCTCCGAGCTCTGGTCTATACTGGATCCGGTCCGGCATAGCGTTCCTCTATACAGTCTGGCAGGAAAGACACTGGCCGTGGATCTCAGCCTATGGGTCTGTGAAGCCCAGCATGTGCAGGGCATGATGGGAAAAGTCACAAAACCACATCTGAGGTAAAGACTTCAGAACAAATGATGAGATGAAGATTAAATCGACAAACTGTGAAGAACATGCACTAGTAGTGAATCCTCGACTTTATGAACAGAAACACGGATTTACTAGTCAATTTTATTGTCTTTACTGTATGATTGACCGGATGTTTTTAATGTGGACAGGAATCTGTTTTTCCGTGTGTCCTCTCTTACTCTGATGGGTGTGAAGCTGGTGTTTGTGATGGAGGGAGAAGCTCCGAAAATCAAAGCGGAGACCATGAGCAAACGCACAGAGATGAGATATGGCAATCTGCAATCCTCGAAACCAGCAGCTGTCAAAAACACCGGCAGAGGCCGATTCAAGGCTGTTCTGAGAGAGGTGGGAACATTTCCTGTCTTGATTTTTCATAATTTCTTTTCGGATTTCCGTAGTTTTGGTTTGTTTTCTGGTATTTCAGTGTGCGGAGATGTTAGATTGTCTGGGTGTGCCGTGGGTAACGGCAGCAGGTGAAGCAGAGGCCATGTGTGCCTTCCTGGACTCGGAGGGCATCGTGGACGGATGCATCACTAATGACGGAGATGCTTTTCTTTATGGCGCTCAGACGGTTTACCGAAACTTTAACATGAACACAAAGGTTAATGCTCATAGCTTTATTACTGTTGTACATTCATTTGAGAATAATTCATTTTTGAGAGCACATGAAATCCTTCTTTTACAAAATCTCTGCAGGATCCTCAGGTGGACTGTTATCAGATGTCTCGGGTTCAATCAGAACTTAAGTTGAACAGAGAAACACTCGTGGGTTTGGCTATTTTCCTGGGCTGTGATTACATCCCTAAGGTGCTTCCTTGGAAGTTTTCAAATTAAAGACACATCATCTTCTTTATCTCTTTCTATTAACCTGACAAGATGAATTATTAAACCTGGGTTGTGTTGTGTCACTCATCAGGGTGTTGCAGGTGTTGGTAAAGAACAAACACTGAAACTGATACACAATCTGAAAGGGCGATCTCTTCTTCAAAAGTATGAAGTTTGTTTTCTTGTACTGTACTTCAGATGAATGATATTTAGTTATGGTAATGAATGGTAATGATGGATGCTCTGCTGCAGGTTCAGTGAATGGGGTTCAGATTGTGCCGAAAGTTCAGAGGTCGTGGTAAAGAAGGTCACTCACTGTTTGGTGTGTCGTCATCCTGGTTGGTATTTTCCGATTCAATCAATCTGAAGGATGTGACTCTCTGTAAACCAAATCTCTCTCTCTAGGCTCTGCTAAGACTCATGAGCGCAGCGGCTGTGGGTTTTGTAAGAGCGAGCGTTTTTGCTCACCTCAGGACTATGACTCTCAGTGTCCGTGTGAATGGCATCGCACTGAACACACTCGGCAGGCGTCCTCCATCGAGACTAACATCAGAAAGTGTGTTTCATTCCTACATCATCTTGCTTAACTCAACAAAACACACACACACACCGTAGATTGAAATTAATGCTTCTCTTTCTGTTATCGTGTTCTTGCAGAAAGACGCTGACGTGCGATCGGTTTCCATTCACAGAGGTGAGTCCTTGGGTCTGTCATGGGCTGGAGTTGGTGGTGTAGTGACAGAGGTCAGATGTGTGTCATTCTGCTGACCTTACAGATCATCAATGAGTTCTTGGTGACGAAGGATAAACCCACTCCACCCTTCCGTAGGAGAAAACCCAACCTGCTGCTGATGCAGGTACACCAATGACCAATCAGACCAACCGCTTCCCAACTGTGGAGCTTAGGCTGTGTCCAAAATCGCATACTGTGACAGTAGGCACTGAATTAGATGACTCATTGACCGTGAAACAGTAGGTACTATATAGTATGAATGAATTTGGACGTACTGCATCCGCCATGATGCTACATCACGTGACGTATGTCATCTTAACAAGAAGTTGGTCGTTAAACTAGTGCAATTTAACCATAAGGGACAGCTGTTTATTATATGTATCTGCATTTGAATAGAGCCATGTTACCACTTTTGGACATTTTGCATAAAAAATGCCCCTCCGTCGTCTTCTTTGTTGTATAACTCCTTTCCCAGGGGCTCACGGGATAGTAAAGGGTCCATCGAATGAACACTTCTGGATCTTGCTGGAAGTAGTAGGTCATCCGGCTACTTTTCGCATATTGTTTTTGGAACACTATGAATCGGACATACTAGTTTTGGACGCTGCCTTAGAGTATTGTTACTGTGATGTTTTTTCAAGCATCACACACACACTTGCAGATACACAAACACACACTCATACACCACTCAAATAATGATGTTGAGGTTTGTTTGTGTGAATGTGATGAACTCAACAGAACTTTGCTCTGGAGAAGATGGACTGGCCCAGACACTACAGCAGTGAGAAGGTTCTGGTGCTCATGACCTACACAGAGCTCATGAACAGGAAACACGGCAGAGACACACCTGCTCTCATTCAGCCCGTAAGGTGTGTGTGACTTTATCATTTCAAGAATCTTCATTTTTATTCCAGATTTCATTTTTTAAATGTCTTCCCTGTACAGAATATATAAAGCACGAGTTAGGAACGGAGTCAGTTGCTTTGAAGTGATCTGGAAGAAACCAGGTGAGATCAATAAAGACTTCATTCTTACATTTAAAGGGATGGTTCACCCAAAAATGACAACTATGTCATAATTTTCTCATCCTCATGTTGTTTTAAATCTGTATGAATTTCTTTTCTCTGCTGAAGATATTTTGATAAATGATGGTGAGCACACAGCTGATTGTAACCATTGACTTACATAGTAGGAAAAACAAATAGTATGGAAGTATTGTGATAAATGATGATGATATTCCGATAAATTTTAGTATGCACACAGTTGACGGTACCCATTGAATTCCATCGTATTTGTTGTTCCTACTATGAAAGTTAATGCTTACAATCAGCTGTGCACTTACTAGTGTTGGGCAATTGTGAGATCGTCAGTCTGTGAGATCGCTGATACACGATAGTATCGGGCGGTGGGGCAGCAATAGTTTACATTAATCCAAGCGTGTCATTAAAGCCCAGGCGTTCTGAAATTTCCTGCAGGCCAGGGTGTGGGAAAAACAAACTTGCTGGTTTTAAACCCCTGCGCACGTAAAAACCTTTCTTTTGCAAGGAAATGTCAGAGCCGTGCGTATTACAAGCTTATGTGTGAGCCGAGGTATAGGCCGGGTCATGCGCATTACAAGTTCAAGTCCGAGCGAGAGTCCAGGTCCGAGCGAGAGTCCAGGTCCGAGCGAGAAGGAATCCGCATGCGTTACAAGCTCCCTTAAAAAGTGAAGCCCACAAACCCTCTTATGCGAGGAAAAGCGCGCAATGCGCATGTGAAACTATGATGAACTATGATCAACTATTGTCATGAAAGCCGGCTAACGTCTATTGACACAAACCTAGTGCTTACCATCATTTAGCAAAATTTCTTCTTTGTGTTCATCAGAAAAAAGAAATTCATAAAGGCTTAGATCAATATGAGGATGAGAAAATTATGACAGATTTTTCATTTTTGAGTGAAGTATCCCTTTAATGTTTATCAACAATTCAATCTGATCAGATTCAAATGAATGTAAAATTTGTACCTGCCAATGATGCATTATTTACTACAAACTGAAGGACTTTTATTCTGTAGCATGAACGTGATGGCGTGTTTTTAATAGCTGACATGAAGTGTGACTTCATGTGCTCAGAGCTTGTTAGTGTCTTGTTGTGAGGTCAGATCAGGAGGGGTCGGGGGTCACAGGTGACGGAACAAATGTATCACCATTAGGTGCTAAAAGTGCTTCCTCTAGACATCACACCCCACTCCACAGAACCAATCCACACTCAACTCTGTAAAATGTCTATAAATGACTTTTATTTGACTTTAGTATTTAAAGAAGGGGCAGATTAAAGTGTTATATTGACAATTGTTTTAAACACAATAATGTCGGATCATTTGTGACAACAGTAAATTATGTAAAAAGTTTCCTAATGAATAGAAACCCTAAAATAAATATCTGAACTGGGGTTTCTGGGATTAGTCAAGTCCTAAAGTTATTCTGATATAACTTGACATGTGAACAGTTTCTAGAAATAATTTTTAATTCAATTTAGTTTACAGTATATAGAAATTTTCCCATGAAACAGTAGTATTATAGTAAGTTATTTAAATTTATTTCCTCATTTAAACAATATAATAAGTAGTACTCTATAGATGGTTTCATCTATTTTTTTATATAATATATAATAATAATAATAATAACACTAAAGTGTAGTAGCAATATCTGTAAGATTGTAATTGGACCATAATAACAAAAGTCTTAGTTAAGCTCATGTCTTCCAGTAAACAAGCCAACAATCAAATATTTTAATCCAATCTATTTTTTAATCTTATTTATTATCAAACAGATCATGTTTTAAAGTTGTGTTTATTATGTGTCAGATCATTACGTGTTTGCTGAGGGCTGTGATGAGCAAACAGAAGTGAGAACCATAGAGGAAGAATCTCTCTTCAGTCGGGCATATCCTCAGATCATCCAGGACTTCTACAGAGAGCGAGCTGAAGCTCAGGAGAACAAAACAAAGAGTACGGGTCATCCTATCCCATAATTCCTCACAGCATCTCATATCTTCTCTCTCTATCTCTCATCTTTGTGTGTGGGATGAGTCACAGTGACTTTCTGTGGTGATCGACATTGATGCTGAAGATCTTAACATCAGTGGCCATCAGACTCTGTGTGAAGGCCAAATGAGTCGTCTGCCCTTCTTCCTCTTTCATTACACCATCTCTTTCTCTCTCTCGCTTTCTCTCTGTCTAGGAAAGCGAGCAGGTGAGTGTAGTGTGAAGTTTTTTCTGTCTTGAGGACAGGGATCAAAGAGCGCAGTGATGTCCCTCACACTCTGGAGTTTAACCTCAGAAGCGTCTCACACCCGTGCTGTCACAAACTCACAGCTCACCAACACGCAGGCGCTTTCATTACTTGAGGTGTCACACAGAAGTTACTGTCATGTTGAGCTCTTACGAGCCCTGAGAAATCTTTCAGTATGTAGGTTCAGTATGTTTCAATGATCACATCAGCCAGAGACAGAAACAAAAGCAATTGCATTACTGTCATCATATCGATTACCACAGAAAGTCTATTACAGAATGGACATAAAGACTGCAACAACACACACTTTATAAAGACTACACTGAAATATGTAATATGTCGATTCTTCTTCAAATGAGGTTAATATTTGTTTTTGTGCTTTTCAGAAAAGAAACCAAAAGCAAAGAAAGAGAAGCAGAGCGATTCCCAGAGCGATGTCATGTCTGATCTCTTCGCTCAGATGTCTTTGGAAATAACCTCGGACTCCAGTAGATCTAAAGAGAAACCCAGCAGTAATGTCACTATGAACCCATCACAGTGCAAACCACAGCTGATTCCAGCCTCTCCAACGTCTGCAGTCCGTCTCTCACCAGCCCAGAATTCTCCATCTGTGTCTGCTCTGATTGGCCAGCTGCAGCTCAGCAGTATAGACTGGGATGCTTCATCGTTCGTGGAATCTTCATCCCAGCAGTCTCAGACTGATGACAGACCTGAATGTGCTGTGGCTCCGATCTCTGGTTTACACGCTGATAGCGACGTGAATGAGCGTTCCCTTAAGGAGCGGGTCATCGTGAAAAATTGTATAAAGTCTAACGCATCGATAGATGCCACGCTGAAGATTCAAAAGCCCTCCGGGTCCGAGAGTTCTGAGCCTAAACTGGGTGACATCTCAGGTCCCAAAGCGGATTCAAAAGTTCCAAAAACACAATCGAATATTGTTGGGATGAATGCCAAACCATCTAAGCATCTCAAGTCCAACATAGCTAAACATTCACAGGCTACATCGGCACCTCTGAGCTCTGCAATGATGCCTCCTCGGATCAATCCAGCGTCATCCAGAGTCCCATCTGAAAAAAACACTGAGAGAAAACCACCAAGTGTATGTGTTAGGCAAGATCCATTCAGTGATGACAGTGACACAGAGAATCGACCCAGATCACAGAAACACAAAGTCAAGGTCACATCCAAATCCCTGAGACCTGACAAAACTGACCCAACCCATCCACTTATGGTAAAGAATTCCCCCAATAATGACCAGCTGAGTGCTAAAACTCCAGAAAAACACACTGACATTAAATCAACTCAACTTATCCGGCTTCATCATGTGAAGACAGACAGTGACGATTCGGATGTTTCTGTGGACAGCCCTTTACCTCTGGCTGAAAGACTGAAAATGAGATTTGCAAAGTGATGCATCTGAGTGGAATTAAGAAGTAGAAATTTAAAGTAAACCATTTCATATGAGACCATGTTTGAAAATAAAATTGCTAATAAATGTATCATGTTTAGCCATTTTTTGTATGCAATCTCTTATGTGCAATTGTAATCTATCCTAAACAAAATACAGAAACATCTGTACAGATAAATATATTCCTCTACAAGACATACATAGCCATTGAAATTAAAGATGCTAACAATTAATAAAGAAATGTAGGCCTAAATATATAAAATTTTCTCAAATGTTTATAAGATGTAGTTGATAGGAAGTTGTATATTGTTTGTCTCTCATTATCTGTAAGGACAGCAGCATTAGAGCGTAAGAAAGAAAAGAAGGTCCTATAACTTTATTTTCAGGTTTTCTCCAGATTTGCGACGTGCTTTCAGACCCTTGTGACTCCATGCTAGAAGCAAAAATCAAACTTTCCTACTAAGATTTTATCAAAATAAATTCACAGCAATTAAAAAAAAGTTAAAACCTAGACGGTTGCAGTGAAGAATTAAATGTCCTCTTCTGAAAGAACTTGTTAATATGACAAGATAAAAGTAACGATGTCCTCCTAATAAGGACATAAACGCCTGCACTTCCTCTAGAGCCTTGATCATGAGTGACAGGTGTCACACCTCCAGACATGAAAGATCTGACAGCTGCATCCTGATTCTTTTTCAGCTCATATACATGTTAAATATCACTTCACATCATTTAAAACTATTCTCTTTATTTGAAGCAACTCTCATAACTTTGAAATCCTTCGAACATCACTTTTATTATTTCTTATGTTAAACTATCCTTGTGTTCAGGAATGTTAAGTAGTTTTGGGCTTTTCTGTGTTGGGCCTGCTCACAATAACAGGTGTTTACATAGTTTTTTTTTTGTTTTTTTGTTTTTGGAGACCTGTAGATATGTTGACCATCTCATATTCAGTCATTATTACCATGCACAATATCAAAAATCCACTTGATCAGGGTGATGGTGGGATCACAGATAATAAAACATTGTTCAGTTTATTTAAAAGCTCTCTTTTAGTTGTTTCTTGCATTGCATTGTAAGCTATTATGCATATCGTGTTTTCTCTGAATGTGTGATTTGGTCTTTTCGGTGTACTTTTGCGCGTCTGATCACATCAGTCTGTTAATTGTTGTCGTGTCGACTTAAAGAGTCATTTCCCACAAAAGGGAATCTAATTATTTTCTTTTCTCTTACACATTAACCGCCAACATCGCCTTATTCACACCCGGGTGACAAACGCGCGCTCATCCTCCGCGTTTTGCCACTTTCGTCTCTTTGAACTTTGCGCTCGTAAAGATCTGGGGTATAAAAGCAAAGTTTTACCCCACACTGGGTCATTTTCTTCGAGACAAAACCACAGATAGGAGATGGCACAGGTCGATGACAGTGTGGACATCGATGCTGCTACGGCAAATATTCTGACGCATTGGGGCTGGAACAGAGAGGAGAGGACGTTTGGAGACAGCGCGTCTTCTTCACCGGATTCCTCATTTGAATCCATGTGCTCATCACCGGAGATGCGCTCCAGTCCCGGAGGATGCCCGGAGTACCAGCTGTCCGGACGCAAACACAACCGCTTCTCTGAGCAACAGAAGCCCAAAGTCAAGATGAGCATCAAGAGGAGAGTGAAGGCGAGCGAGCGAGAGAAGATGCGCATGCGCAGTCTGGCGGAGGCGCTGCATCAGCTGCGGGATTACCTGCCGCCGGTGTACAGCAGAAGAGGACAACCGCTTACCAAGATCCAAACCCTCAAATACACCATCCAGTACATCAAAGAACTCTCCACCATCCTCGAGCAGCAATGAGGACATTCACGTGTGTTTGAAGTCTTTCATGGTCACGGGAAGATCTGTGTTTTCAGTTCTTCATCATCTTTTACGGACATAATTCTCTTGGAGCAGAAAGGATCGTGATTTTTTGACTGCTGTTGTACAGAGTTTATTTTCTATTTTTCCCCACCACATGTGTTTTTCTGATGTAAATATTTCTTGTCACATGAGTGGTATGTCTAATCTTATACTTTTTTGGAAGTCATTTTTTATGATAAAATAATTGAATAAATGTAATGTTCGTGTTAACGTACTATGGTCTTTTTATTGGTGTAATGGAAAATATTAAAGCTCAACATATGTTATTGAAAAATGTTAAATTTAGCAAGTCTACGAATCTCTCAAACAGAAATCACAACACAACCCACACACAGGTTGCAATATTTAAGATTGAAATTTGTATAGAAAATAAAGTACAAAATTAATAGGAAATACATTTCTTTTTTAGAAAAAAATACTATTCTATTCTTCTTCTATTTGTTTAGACATGGTAAGATGTAGATTGTTTATTTATGTGTATTTTAAAAAAGGTAATATAATAAAAAGGTTCAAATCAAACAGGTGTTCTACTTTATGCGGCGTTGTGCAGAGCGATCGGCGAAGAACATCAAACTACCGCGAGAGCTGACTGGCCCGATACGTTAGATTAACTATCGCGATATTCTACGTCATACGTCGATCTATCTGCGCAGCGACACACGGAATTGAAGTGGGCGCTTTGGTGGATCGATGCACACGTACAACAACTGTACTGACGCAATTGAGCGCTGACCAATCATATCGCGTCCGTGTTTAGTGTGGGTGGGGCCTCGCTGTACAATGACGCTCGGCCCTTGACAAAGAGAATCAACGCTTGATCTTTCGGCGTAGCGCGAGCCGCCATTTCAAAGCCGTTTAAACCTTAATGATCTTGTAGACGGATGATTGTTTGACAGAATAAACCGAATTACGCTTAATTATTTTAGGGGCTCGTTGTTTAGAAGAGCTCTCGATCTTTGAAGGTAAGACTAAGCGCACACGACACAGAGCTCGAGTGTTTGTGTATTAAATCTGTGAGTGAACCGTTAAATTTCGTTAATTTACCTCAGCATCTCCACATATAAACCTTTTAGCGGTAGCTATGCGTGTTTGTCTAAAAGTTCAGGGCTCATTTGCCTCATCAGTTGATCCAGAGTGATTTTCAGGCTGTTATTTCAATCAGCTGTGGTTATTATTGTGGGCTCTTCTATGAAAAAATACTTAGAATGTTTCAAATGAATAAGAAGAGCTTATGAATCTGACAAACTAATATAACAAGTATTATTTTCTACTTGTGAACACATACCTTTTTATTACTTTTCAAATATGATTTTTGCTTATAGTGTGTTTTCATATTTTACACCAGAGTAATCATATAAAAACACAAGAAAAAGCTGCAACATTGTAATGTGTATAAAGGTCATCTATTTACTAGTGGCCTAACAGTTTTCATAATAAACTTTGACACTATAAAGACACACATCTAGAATTTCAAAATAAATCTTTGTCTATTAAAATGTGCAGTAGCACCTGTCTCTGTGCCATCTAACAGGTAGCACATCATGGCTCTGACATAATTAAAGCCTTTTAACCTAATGGGACAAACCCAATGACATTTCCTGACCTAACTTCCTGTTTTAAAAGGAAATGCATTAACACAATAGGAGACATTGCACTCATCCAGACATTTCATGTTGCTTAAAAGACTTGAACAGTATATCTGTTCTCGTGTTTTTCCTCTTGAGATGTCAAAAACGCCCTTCATCCATACAAGGTGGGGTTAAATTCCTCTCTGGGTGGTTGCATGCTTGCATGTCTCTCTTAGAATTTAATTTCTCTGGACTCCTCGTTTTACAGTTGGCCATGTATGCATTGACACTATTAATATATGGCCCAGCTGGATGCTCTGGAATTCCAGTGCCTACGGTCAGCTGCTTGTGACCAGCAGGGTGTTCGATGATGGAGATGCTGGCATGTTAAGCCTGTTGTGTGGATTTAACAGGACGGAGTCTGTCTGTGTGCTTTCCACAGCGGGAGGGAGAAATCGTCAGATGTTGCACGCTGACGTTACAAGTTTTTCTATGACTTTATCTGCATTTGGGTCATAGTTGAAGATCTAAGAACATGGGGGTCAGAAATGAGTTTCGTAGAATTCAGGTGTTCAGGGTTGTCGTCTGCGTAGCTAGCTCTGCTGTGAAAACGCATGTTAAACTAGTTACACTAAACAGGTAAAACTTCTAAACCAGCTGATATTATGTCCAAGTCATACTTCACTCTAAATAAAATAATGAAAAATAAATTATTCTTGCATAAAGTAGATGAAGTCTGCTTTTTGAATTAATAAAACTTTTTGCCTTGTTAAATTAAGCAAATGTTTGCCCTCAATTTGTAATGTTTTGAAAAAGAATTCAATACATTATGGTTACAATTGAGGAGCTCAGATGCAAAAGGCGATCAAAGTCACCTCCGTCAAGAATGAAATAAATTAACTGAACACTCTCAGCACGTATTATACGTTCATCAAATACCCTGCTTTAATCGCTGCCTCAGACCATTCAAAAATACTGCTTGTGGTTTGCACAGCACCACGTGGATTTACTGTGCAACTGTTCACTATGTCTTGACCAAAAAGTAGATTTTGTTTGGAGTGGAAATTTTTACATATACTTAGAGGGTTTTGTAATGACAGTCAAATTTGTCAAACACCAATGATTTGACTACAGTGACATTTGGAAAAAATGGCATTTTGGTTACCAACTAATAAACTTTTTATTACCATTTAAGTAAAATTACTGAACCTAAACATAAGAGCCTGATGATAAAACAGCTAATTTACAAGAAAACATGTCAGACACACTTAGGGTTTTGCATCTGAACTCTTCAATAGGCTTTATGCCCAGCTGCACTACTTCCTGAACTTCAGCCAGCTCCTTGTTTCCTGTCTGCCATTATTGGACAAACTGATTAATCCAGGTGTGCCTGACCTCAGTAGTCACAAACAAACTGATTAATTCAGGTGTGCCTGACCTCAGTAGTCACAACAACAATAATCAGACACGCCTGGATTAATCAGTTTGTCCAATAATGGCAGACAGGAAACAAGGAGCTGGCTGAGGTTCAGGAAGTAGTGCAGCTGGGAATAAAGCCTATTGTTCTTCAGGAAAAACTGATTTTTACCATTTTGGAATACAGGCTGGCGGTACCACTTTAAGCATAGCTTAGCATAATCCATTGAATCTGATTAGACCATTAGCATCGCGCTCAAAAGTGAACAAAGAGTTTCAATATTTTTCCTATTTAAAACTTGACTCTTCTTTAGTCACATCATGTACTAAGACGGAAAATTAAAAGTTTCGATTTTCTTGCCCGATATGGCTAGGAACTATACTCTCATTCTGGCATAATAATCAAGGACTTTGCTGCCGTACCATGGTTGCAGGAGGCGCAATGATATTACACAGTGCCTGAAAATAGTCCCCATGGTACTTTCAATTTTAGTAGGGCACTATTTTCAGGCACTGCGTAAATCGCAAATATCAAACTCTTTGGTTATTTTTGAGCGCGATGCTAATGGTCTAGGGCAGGCAGGGTTCCCCAAATCTTACCCTGGAGGGCCGGAGCACTACAGAGTTTGGGTCCAACCCTAATCAAACTAACCCACCTGTGATTTTCTAGTGATCATGAAGACCTTGATTAGCTTGCTCAGTTGTGTTTGATCAGGGTTGGAGCTAAACTCTGCAGTGCTCTGGCCCTCCAGGGTAAGATTTGGGGAACCCTGGTCTAGGGGGAGCTGGAAAATGAACCCCTTTTTTCAAAAAGTGTGTCCCTTTAAGCCAAAGAAAACGGTGAGAGCAAGAAAACAGCAATTATTTGAATTTGTTTGTATGTCTATAAAGGGTTTTAAAAATGGCTGCTGAATCCGAGCAAGTGAAGGAGACGACAGAAGTGATGGAGACTACAGATACATCTGCACAGGAGGATCCTGTACCTGAAAGCAAAACCAGGTAAATCACATGATCACAGCCAAGTCATTACAATGTGTTCACATGCCCCTCATCATGGATTCAAGGTTTAGATTTGTTTATGTACCTCTTACAGGGCATGTGGATTAAAGGTTCGTGGCAGAGGTGGGCGAATGGGAGGACGTGGCGGTCGAGGAATGATGATGAAAGGGTTCAGACCGCCGGGTCATGTCAGAGGCAGAGGGCGTGATTTCTTTACAAATGGATTTGGATCCATGAGGTTTTGTTAAAGTGTTCTTGGCCATTTTTGTTACTTGTAAACCTTGGTTCCAGTTTCTTATGAAATACTACGAATCCCACATTGCATCTGTATTTGTAGGCGGGGCATGGGTAGAACGTGGCCGTATCCGGACATGCGGGGTCGAAGAGGCGGACCTATGAGAATGAATTTGGGGCCACCGCCTCCTCCTCCTCCTTTGCCGCCCCCTTCCATGCACATGAGAGGACCCCCACCTCCAATGCACAGGCATGTACATAAAAAAAAACTGGGAGTGGGGGATACACCTTAAAAATTGTAATAGTTATTTAATGTTGCCCCTGAAATGCATACACTGCACAGTGTTACATTTTGAATGAAACCAAAATGTCTGGTATTTGGTCATTTCAGGCATTGCCCGCCGCCGCCTCCACCACCACCAGGACACCCAGGCTTTAGAGGGCGGCCCCCACACCCGAGAGGGCGTAGCATGATGCCACCCGGCCCTCCTCGATTTTTTCATCCCAGAGGGTAAGAACACACTAATCCACTTACTCCTTTCTTAATTGTTCCTTTACAGACGGACATGTCTCTCGCATTGTTGGTGTCTTGATTAAATACACTTATTTGGGCTACCATGATTAGTGCATGACACCCTGTTTTAACGAAATTGTTTTTGAATCTACAATGCAAAATTAGGAGTCACGATTTCGGCCCCTTCATTAAACACAGCAGCCCAATCCAAATGTGTGATTTTATCCTTTCATGCAGCTACCACAACGGATCGGCCCCTCCTCTGCCCCGCCCGCCTCCAGGCAGGGGCCAGCGCTGGCCGGGGCCCCCTGGTGGCCGGAGGTTTTAACAGCTCAGACGTAGTTAAAATCTCGAGCCCTGTAGCGTTAACGGCCTTCGAATATTTTCTTTCCAGGCAGAACTCGCAGGTTCTCTTACTGTAAAAACACACTACCCTTTTCGGTTCCTTGAATGTGATCCATTTAAAAGCACTCTCACTCTTATGAAGAGAAAGAAACATGTTAAATTTTAAGTGTATTTCATGAGAATTTTACTTTTAAGTGTCGTCCAGTCTGCGTGGTGCTATTCCTAATTTCCTTTTTTTATATAAAGAAAGTTAAGTGCATTTTAGTAAATGAGAAGTTGAGAGACTAATCAAATGACTGTACGTCCACCGTCATTCCTCAGTATATACACAGTATGTCCATTGATATATCTGTACTCCTTGGACCTCTCAGACATGTTAAGATCATGTCAGTACATTGACATATATAACAAACAGATCATTGAATTACCTGATATGTGTTTTCATGTGTAGTGCTCATGTATTATTCATGATTTAATATCATCAATGTGCAGCTACTATACAGTAAGTCTACAGTACGTTAAAGTAAAAGTATTTCTCTTGGAAAAGTATTCCTGTTTGTGTTCATCAGTCCACGCTGTTAAATGACATTCTGTTACAACCACACTTATTTAATGACAGTAGCATTACAGTTTATACCTCTTGAAATAAGATTTTTCTTTTGCTTTTCTATTTTAAAGCCAGTTACAAAAATATTTGATTTAAAATAGTAAAAATAATCAATATAAAAATATTTTGTGTTTTGAAGTGTTCTGGCACATTCACGTGTTGTAACTGATAAAGTCATGTGAATTTGTGGATGTAAATTGAGAAAATAACAGCTTTTGACTTAGTTTTGAACAAACAAAATAAAGTTAAGATAAAATGATCTCATCTTTTATTGTTTATTTAAACTTAAAACAATGAATGTCCATTTTCTACCTGTATTAATGTAATGAACTTCACATACCTGAAGAAAAATGGACAATAAAGTGTAATAAAAGTATGTATTTTTACTCTTTACATGAGCACAGAAATATATTTAATAAAGTTAATGATAATTGACAAGAGAAAAGTCATGGCAATGTTGCAACTATCCTATATTATACATAATGTTTAGATATTGTATAGTTTTAACACATTTAATTAAAGTGAAAAGTAAAGTGAAAGTTAATATAACAGACAAAAAAACAAGTCCAAGGATGTACTGAATATAGTCAGACCTGTCGTCTTTTCATTTAAAATGTGCATGAAATTAATTTATGTAGACAAAGTGTGTAATTCCTTTCACAGTAATATGTGAATAAATCATTCATTTTATATTAGTGGACTTCTATTAAACCCACCAGTGTGAATTAAATCCATTAACAAATAATGTTTATTAAGTAATTAGAATGAAACATTTGATTAAGACGCAATGATCTAGTCGAGTTTGAATTATCATAGTAATATGTTTAGTCAGATCTTTTTCTGGTGTTATCTAAATACTATAACTCACACTGGCATCTATACAAAAACAGCCTTATGTATGTCAGATTCTCAAGAAATACACTACATGTCAAACATTTGGACACACGTGACCCATTTTGTTCTTTATGGTGTTAGAAAACATAAAGATAAGCTGTATTAGCTCACTTATTTTACTGTTTGTTTAATGGGTAGGGTATATTAGCAGTCAACCACCCCCTGACACAAGATCTCCTTCACAAGGGTTGACTTTAATCTCAGGATGTTGGATGACTATGTGTCAAGTGAAAAGTAGTCATAATAAAGAATGTGTGGGTGCGTGCGAACGTTTGACTGATGATGTGTCTGTTACCTGTGTTGAGATGCGTAGGACAACCAAACATCAGTTAGACACTTGAGATTCTGTGTGTTCCTCTGATGGGTCACTTCTGCAGTTCCTCTCCTCTGCTGTGCTTTGGACTGACTCTTGTTGTCTCCTGAAGGGGTTAGACACCCTTTTGGAGGGCAGCTGGACATGCAGGAGGCAGGACGTTCCGGTCTGTGTCTCCTCCCGTGCTCGCCTTGCTGATGTGATCCACCTCATCCTCTCCTAACCAAGGTGAGTTTCTCTGTCTTTAATTAAAATCCCATTCACTCTCTGGATTGAGAGGAGATGGCTGTCTGTCGGTCTCATTTTAAACATGAGATCATTAAGACATACTGAGGAGTTATTTGGTGTCACACTGAAGGAACCTGCTAAACTAGGAAAGAATTGTCAGATTGGGACATTTACCTTTCTCCGTTAGATCATTACAGGCCCTCAGTGGTTCTTCTAGTATTTACACATGAATGAGACATTTAAGAGGTGCTTATTGAAATAAATATTTAATTTTCTGAAGCACCTTTAAAGTTATTTAGAGCTTCTCCAGAGGTTTCTGCCAGTGTGACATCTGAGGAACGAAAACCTGCAGGGAATTTAGCAAATTCGAAGCAAAGTGTGAGTCTGTTTTTTATAGTGGGAAATGTAGATACTGAATTACAAAAGGAAAACAGAGATGTTCTCGTACTATAAATGTCCAAAAAGATTTGACTCAAAAGCTCATATCGTAGTTACCAAGATGTAACCCTTGTAGTCTTCCAGGATGGTAAATGGATGCTTTGGAGTTACTTTTGTTTGATGTGTGTTTGTGAGAGAGAGTGAGCTGTGAGTCATTTGCTTAAGTTCAGAGGAATGAGTCATTTTACCAATGCTGCAGGACTGCGCAGACTCAAAGTGAACCGCAGGAGCAGATTCCTCGAGGTGAAGACAGCACGTAAGTAAAACAGCAGCTGTTTATGTGAATTAAAGGAAAGACTCTGGGCACAAAGTTGTCTTGTTTTTTCTGTAACTGATTTATTTCATATATTTGATCACAACCCCATTAGTGCTATAAATAAAGTTCATTTCCTCCCAATAATGTATCTCCTTGTTTCTATAGCACAAAAGTGTGACACATTGAGCTTATTATAATTTATCATTAGTTTTCTACATCCTCAACACCAATGATTCTTCAACTGGGGGCCACCTCCATTTTTGAAATGTATGAATTTATCATAAGTTCAGAAAATTAAGGCTACCAATCAACAGACCTACATTCATGTGTGAATCATGTTTTTAATTAAAATTCAAAGTTTGAGATGTAATACAATAAAGGCAAATAAAACCAATCGCTATAATTTATTCCTTTATTTGTTTAGAAAAGGGATGGTGTACATTAATGAACATTCGTAAACGTACCCAAATTAGCCCTAGTGCTAGTTTTCATTGGCAGTCCCTTTGCCAGATGTCATTGGGCTCCAAACTAGAAAAAAATAGTTAAACATTACAACAATCATAAAACTAAAATTCATGAGCACCACTATAAAATACAATTAAACAATAAAAATAAAAAAGCAATAGGTCAAAATCTGGCTGATGTCATTTACACCATTTATTTATTTTATTACATATAAATGACATGAATCCATGCTTATTACATAAAAATAGAAAAAACAAAACTTCATATGTAGACATGTATCTGTATGCACAAGTTATGTTAGTACTACTAGTACAAACATTTTATGTGGGACATTGTGATTTATAGTTTATGTAATTATAAAACCTTGTCTTGGATTTTTATCATGGCCACAGCACTGATCTAAGATCAGGTTCCCTTTGTGTTTCTCCTGATTTGTTTAATCTCAGAAGCAGGTTTTAAATCAGAGCTTGTACGTGGACAGAAGCTCATATATGCTGTATCAGGGCAGAAGTCTCCTCATGACCCTCATGGACTTGACTGCTCCAGTTTGTTATCATCCCACAGCGGTTTCTGGATGTGTTTTGGAATCTTCTCAACAGCGGTCTGTAAAGAGATGAACAAACATGCATTCAGTGGACAACTCAAAACACTACACTTCTATACTACACTTCACACACATTATATTGATTTTACTCAGTAGTCTGCCTGTGTACAGTATTATTGTGTCTTAATTAACATACTGTTACCTTAGTCACCTCCATGGCAACTCCCTCGGGTAAATTACGCTGAATGTACTCCAAATAAACCTGCGCAGTTGACCCAGTTATTCTAGAAATCTGAACATGACAAAGATGTTAATGTTGTCATCAGTGTTTTCTTTCTTACAAAGTACCAGAGCCAAGCATTGTGTTAACCATTTGAAGGTACTTTAATGATTCTTTAAAATCATGGAAGTAGTTTTCTAGTTATGCTCATCTGTAAAATATTTAATTAGTAGGGCTGTCAAAAGATTAATTGTGATTAATCGAATACAAAAAAAGTTTGTTTTTGCATAATATATGTGTGTGTGCACTGTGTGTAATTATTTTGCATATATAAATACAAACACATGCATGGATGTACTTAAGAGACAGATGGATGTACATAAGAGACGGATGGATGGATGGATGGATTTTATATTATATATACATACACATTTTAAAAATTATACATAAACAACATTTTTAATTGATTCATGTATGTGTGTATTTATATATGCATAATAATAACACACAATAAACACACAAATATATTATGCAAACAAACTCTTATTTGTATGCGATTAATCTTTTGACAGCCCTATTAATTATATTTATAATAATAAATTATAATATCACAAAGCCTGGATATTTGGTAACACAATATGTCAGAATTTAGTTTAATATAATCAAACGTATGTAATAAAAAGGAGACGTCTCACCTCAACACACCTGTAATGTGTCCTCATCTCATACTGCACTCTGTGTTTCTTAAAGATGTGAACAGACTTCAGCAGTGTTAATTTATCTATATGCTTAGGCGGTTCAAATCTGCAGAAAAGCAAAAAACCCATTCAGAAAGTTCATAAAAATATGCCATAATCATTAATCCCCAAGTAAGCATTTAGACTTTTTGATTGTATTAAAACTGTATTCTTAAGAGTCACATTGGACTTACACTTTATCCAGTGTGAGACCGAGCTCCTTTGCTGCCAAAGTGGCAAAAAACTCATAGCTGTCCAACACTGACTTATCATGACCTTTGACCAACACTGACAGTTTCTCATAGAGTGTGTCTGACTCGTCTGTGATAGTGACCTGCATTTAAAAGAACCAGAGGAACATGACTTTAATCCTTCAAATATAACAACTCTCAGTAAAACACACTGCGCGATTTATGGAAGATTTGATCCATAGAGGATTTAAAAGAGAAACTCACAGCAGGAGAATGAGATGATGTTGAGACAGGACCTGTGTGTATGAAAGATGAAGGACACACACTCACAGACCATCTGCAGACACATGAAGAAACATAATAATGACAACTTTACCATTAAACAATTAAGTCATACACATAAACGTCCAAGAGCACTTCAAAAATATGGGTGCCCATGTAAACCTGGAAATAACGTTATGACCAAAATATAGCAGAAACATTTCTAAAGCAAATCTGTGACATTGACCTGTCTCACGTGTACAACATAACACAATCTTACAAAATTGAAGCATTTTTTTAGCAGTGGGTTCAGACTTTTAAACCCCACTATGCATGTGTAGATATTGAAATGTGTCTCTTTTGTGTGTATGTAAAACTGACCGTGGACAGGTTATGTGATGCTGAACAGAAGCGACCTGCAATACATGAACACAATAACAGAGTCAGTCAGCAGAATAAACTAACACGATCAGTTAGAAACACACATGCTTACACAGTAAAATATGCAGATCCGATAAATAAAAGATGTTGCACTACCGATAAAAATCGTCCGCGAATGATATTTGACAGGACACGAATCGCTCCAGCTTTCGCCATGCAGGCTGCCATGTCTGTCTGACAAAGCGGAAGTGTCGTCACCATACGGTAGAGAAACAGCGCTTCTGCTGGAGGAGCGGGGAACAAATGAATACACGGGACTCTTTTGATAGAACCTTAGAGAATTGATTATAACAACTTAAAATCAACACTTAATTTGCAGGTGTGGGCAAAAAATGTGCCTTTTTGGAAGTGTCCTTTTAAATGCAAAAGAAATGTAAACACTGATTGTCATGATTGTGGTTTGTTAAAATTGAAACTCAGTTGTGCTGTCAATGTTCTCTCTCTTTCTCTCTGCACTAAATAGCAGTGTCGTTGTTGGATATTGCATAATAAGGGGTGGTACTGTTATAATAAGATCCCCTTGTGATGTCAGAAGGGGAACTTAGCATAATAATACCACACCTTAATCTGCACTGAATTTTAATGACATATTTTTTCACATGCTTGCAGAGAATGGTTTACCAAAGCAAAGATACTGGATTGTTTTTTTTTACTTTTTGTAGGTTTATAGAAGCACCGCGGACCCAGTTATAGCACTTAAACATGGAAAAGTCCCCTTTAATATTAATATGTTATATTCATCCAAATTTATTCACGGATATGTAGAGAATAATAAAACCGTTTTTCATAATATATTTTAACAGGTGTTGAAAAATTAAGTTTTACACTTAAGCATAAAAATAAGTGAACAGTGTCCCAATGTGAGGGAGCTGACTGAGACACAGACTTTGTTAACTTAAATATATAAGATAACATAGTGAAGATTCTTTAAAATCAATCAAAATGTCCTTATATTACAAATCACATAATAGACAAGCCTTTATATTTCAACTTTTAAGTGTATTCTGTGATAATGAATCCATTGCGCTTTATTTTATTTCTGTTTAATAAAATATTTAATATGTCTATGTCTTGTTTGTTTTTTGTAATAGATTAATACATCTGTTTCCATGTTTTTTTTTCTTTTAATATATTTAAGAATTAAAATATAAAGACTATTCAGTGTTGGATATGAATCATTGTTTTGTATTGATCTAAATGTTTTATTTATAAATTTATTTAGTTTACTGAGTTTTACAGCTCATCTAAATGATTGTGTTAAGTATTTCTAGTCTTATGAAATAGTATTTTATAATATTTTGCCTGTTTATTCTTCTATATCATTAATAATGTATTTGTTTTATTATTTTATTCTTGTTAATATTTTTTGTTTTAACTAATTAACAATAAATAAGCACATTTTAGAATACATACATGCCCTGTAAATCTTCTGGACAAGGAATAAAATTAAAGGCTGCATGGGATCATGTGGTGGTCACGTGACCCAGTGCAGGGGCCCAGACAGCATCAGATTGAGAGACAGAGCAGCGACGCAGAAAACACCTTCATCTGACATCCACATACGCAGGTAAACCACAAGACGGGTTCGGTTGGGTTTTATTATCACCTGCAGTCCGGTTCCGTTCATTTTGCACATGCTGTTGTTGTATTTTTGAGCGGAAAAACAAAGAGGGAGCGTCTGAAATGAATGTAGCTGCGGAGCTAACAAAAGCCAGAGACGAAGAGCAAAGCATCAAAGATGAAATTGGTTTAAAACAGCATTTTTTTTTGTATGTGGGGAGATTCATAGGTCACATTTAATTCTTGCATCTGCCATTGCAGTTGACTAACTGTGATCAGTGTCTGTTTGTATGGGGTGGGTCTAACATACACAAAAGATCTGCACTTAATTTTTATTACCTCAAACCATCGAGCCTGTGGCAGTATTTGTTGATATTTAGATTATTTTTTTAACATTAAAACGTAACATGTTTATTTATTTTTTAACTGTGTGGTATTATTTTTTTCTTAATGTACATGCCTGGCATATCTGTCTATGTATTTCTGTGAGTATATATCAACAGTCTGCCGCAGAAAGGAAATTAAAACTTCAGTTTCTGATATTTCTGACATGCAGACATTGCTGTAAGTACATTAAAAATCACAGATGTGTTTATTATCCGTCTCTGTCCTCCTTTAAGGAATCCCCGACGCTAATTGGTCGACGGCTCATCTGATGCGATGACGTCACACGCCGAGTCGTCACTCGCGCGCTCAAGCAGCTGACGCGCAGGAGAATCCCGTCCGCGCGCTCTTGCTGCCATGAGCACGCGGAGAGGAGCATTCAGTCCGGGGTCACAATGAACTGAGGCGCGATGACGTCATGAGGCTACGTTTTGAACGTGAAGGCGGAGAAAGTTTCCCCTGACTGGATATATTTTGCCACTGTGGACAGGTAAATTCTCACAGACTCCGAACTGAACGCCTGTGCCGAATATTCCCCAGAAAGGCACTGTCGCGTTTATGTATGTGCCTTGTTTGTAGTTTTATGCAGTTCTGCGGATGCGTTTGCGCTTAAACCGATTGTGAACTGGCGGCCCCTCACGGCTGGACCCCAGGGACCCACTGGTGAGCAGGGTGACCGTGTGGATTTTCTCCGCATCCGTTCGCCGCACTCTAGGCAGGTATGTTTGCGGCAGTGGAACATGGCCCCGTCCTGTGCAGCGATTCCAACATCCTGTGCCTGTCCTGGAAGGGGCGCGTGCCCAGGAGCGAGAAGGAGAAGCCCGTATGCAGAAGGCGGTACTACGAGGAGGGCTGGCTGGCCACAGGAAACAGCAGGGGTGTTGTAGGGGTGACATTCACCTCCTGTCACTGCAGAAGAGACAGAACCACCCCGCAACGCATCAACTTCAACCTGAGGGGACACAATAGTGAGGTGAGCAAAGACCTGACACATCGAGTTTTAAACAATGACACCTTTAAATCCAGGCTTTCTATTAAACCTGCAAATATTCGAGGGAAAAATTGTGACTCTCAGGTATGTAAAGATGAATTTCATAGGTGAATCGATAACAGGTTTCTAGTTTTCCTCAGCACTTGGTGACTATAAATGGAAATCTTGTCCATAAATCTTGAAAAATAATGTGTCAAAATTAGGATCGCACAATATATCAGAACTTTTAGGAAAAATGCTAATGTGTATATCACAATGGTTTCCAATGACTGAATGGTTTAATTATTTTAAAATTAAATGTAGTCAACATTTTAGGTCAATGCAGAGAGACGGGTGAGATGGTGAGAGAAGGATCGTGAAACATGCATGTTGGTTTTATAGTTTAAGTATATTTTAATATAGTTTACATTTAATTTTACAAACTTAAAGCATTACTGTAGCACATACCGAATATTATCGAGGATTATCAAACTAAATCTTTCTCCAATATTGTGCAGCCTTAGTAAAAATCCTTATCTAGTAACTGAAAGATTTAAAGGGGAAATATCATGAAAATTAGACTTTTTCACGTTTAAGTGCTATAATTTGGTCCCCAGTTCTTATATCAACCTAGAAAATGTGATAAATAACAACCCAGTAACTTAGTTTTGGTAAACCATTCTCTGCAAGCATATGGGAAAAAGAGCTAATTGAAATTTGGCTTCCCTTGTGATGTCCGAAGGGGATAATACCACCTCTTAATCTGCACTATCCAACCACGGCACTGCCATTTAGTGCAGAGATCAGCTCATTTGCATGTTAAAGGACACACCCAAAAACTGCACATTTTTGCTCACATCTACAAAGTGGTTATTTTAGCATGTTATAATAAATGATCTATATGGTATTTTAAGATGGAACTTCACATACATACTCTGGGGACATCAAAGATTCATTTTACATTTTAAAAAGTCTTGTGAAATGTCCACTTAAAATAATAGAAATTCAATGGTAAAAGGTGTGGGAACCCTTCAGAATGATTTAATGTATTGTTTCCTGTATTGTTAATGCATAATAAATAACAAAGCACATTTCGGAGGTTTTGAGTGAGTTGTAATCATCACGTATGATGTATGATGTTATTTCACATGGCGGTTTATGTGTGGAGGTGTGGTATTGTGGGTCGGGTAGGACAGCAGTGCAGTGGAGGGGAAAATCCATCACAGGCAGCAGTATAATTTCCCGTCCTGTCACTGTTCTCATGACGCTGGTTAATGAGAGATGTCAGGTTATGAAGTATGAGCTCACAAACTTCATTAACTGTAACCATCTCTCATCTGCATGTGAACCACACTTTCATCCGTCTGCTCTTCTTTTCTTACTGTTACAGCACTTTTGTCCTTATTGACTTTCAGACACGTGTGCTGTTGTTTTGTCTGTGAGACACAAAAGAAACTTCTGTACGATGACAATAATGTCCATGCCTGGACAAAACCAAAACAATAGTGCATGTGCTAGGTAAAGGTTTTTAGTCTGTAGCTCTATGAGTGTTAAACAGTCTGATCTGTCCACGCAGCGTCTCTGTGTTTGCATCATGGTTTATTATTTCTCTCCAGAGAGCTTTCACATCATGTCTGTGTCCATCACACATGAAGAGAGCAAAAATACTGGAGGATAAAAATAACCCTGCTGTAATCTGTTCCCTGTTGGGATTTTAAACCTTGTTGAATCTTTAAGGCGTCTCTTCATCTGATGTTAAAGACTGCTGCTTCTGTTCTGAATCACTCTTTCATACGTGATCTGTCTCTTTCAGGAGACTGTGACTACACAGCAAATAGATGTTTGGGAGAAATGTTACCTTCTTTTGTTAGCATCCAATATAAAGCATGCATTTTGTTGTAATGCCTGACGATAAGTCAAAGAGTGATATAGTGCTGCTGTCTCCGATATATATTGGCAATGGCAGATAAATGCAACTATTTTATAATTGTAATTAGCGGATTAATCTTAGTTTTTTTTCTAATTTGTTGTTCTATTCATAAATATTATGCACAAAATGTTTGGCATTCATTTACTTTAATAACATTTGCGCTAAGCCCGAAATATAGTTTCTTTTACGTAAACTAAAGCTACATGATTAATTCGGGGGAAATGATTGTGATGACAGTGTATGCGCTATTCATATCACAGAGAGTTGCGATTACTTAAATGTATTTTACATGTCTATCATTTGTGTGTTGCATGCTTAGATTTTCCAAATTAGACCAGTCAGAAGGGGCCTTACTTAATACCTGCCAAGTAGTTCTTATACCGTTATGCTACAGACACACCAAATGCGGGGCATCGCATTACTCGCTAAGATTACTTGTGGGATTGAACTTCGTGTCATGCAAATTTTTCGCTCAAGTTTAATATTTTCAACTTGGGCAAAGACGCGTTTGAGACGAATAGTGCGTGTTTTCGCATCAAACGCACCGCCCCTTGGGAGGACGTGTCTGATCGTGTCTTTGCATTGACTTTGTATGTAATCTAATCGCGCAAATAATTAAACTTGCGTCTGGTGTGAACAGTTATGCTGTTGGCTAGACGGCGGGTGCAAAGGTAAACCTAGCAGCTCATAGCAGAGAGCGGAAAATTCGCGACCTACACTTATGCTACGTACACACCAAACACAGGAAATCGCGTTGCTCGCTCTAGATTACTCGCGGGATTTATCTTCGTGTCATGCAAATTTTTCGCACAAGTTGAATATTTTCAACTTTGGCGAAGATGCGTTTGAGGCAAATAGCGCGTGTTTTTGTGTTAAACGCTGCTCCCATATCATGTCATTCGCATTGCCACACGCGAGGACGCATCTGATCGCGTCTTTTGCATTGACTTTGTATGTAATCTACTCGCGCAAATCGTTGAACTAGAGGTTTGTTTAAACCCACAGTTACAATATACAAGGGAATTCAAAATGCGATGTGCTTATAGTACGTGGGCACTCTTCTGATGATGAAAATTGCATCACACGCAATGTACGTTGACCCTCAACCTTTATATTGGCCTCATATCAGCCAATCAGCCAGATTGCTCATTTTCTCATTGTCAGTATAAGCCATTAAAAAGACGTATTGGTTTATCACTATCGACCATCATCTGCAAATGTTTTGTGAACTTTTTATGATTGTGTATTGATGTATAGAGAGCATTTATCCTTACTTTGCTGTCTTATGGCCTCAGAGTGCGGTCAGTCCTCTATTACACTTACATTGAGAGACTTTTTAGATGGTCTGAGCTTTTGGCTTGTGATGGTGACCAGCAGCATGTCCCCACACCAGCAGACAGCAGTCATAATGTCTTCTGAAGATGTCTGTTCATGTGTCATGTTGTTAAGTCCCTCTTATATAACCGGATCCTGAGGTCACATCTTACATTAAAAGAGTCTGTCCTGCATTCACACTTAAGTCTTTATGCTTGAAGCAGTAGTTATACACTGAGAAATCCTGGTGAATCACTTAGTTTATTTTTGTTTTTGAGTGAGTGAAGCCATTTCAGGTTTTGCTGTATAATTTTATGTTTAATCGATGATATATTTGTAGTGATTTTGCTGGCAATGCACAATTACCCAACATTTTGTTAATTACTATCATTTTTTGTTCTTTTTATGTGCTAAAATTTATGCAGTTATACTTCATTTATTAACACAGTGCTGTATGAGTTTGCATATATAGTTAGCATGAATAATGTAACATGTTTAATGCACTCTCAATTTTAAGAGTCCAGTGAGTATATTTATAAGACACGTGATTACAGTCGTGGCCAAAAATATTAGCACCCTTGGTAAATATGATCAAATAAGGCTGTGAAAATTCATCTGCATTGTTAATCCTTTTGATTTTTCATTAAAAAAAATCACAAAAATGTATTCTTTTATTGGATAATAAGAATTTAAAATGGGGGGAAATATGATTATGAAATAAATGTGTTTCTCTAATACACATTGTCCAAAATTATTAGCACCCTTTTATTCAATACTTTTTAAAACCTCCATTTGCCAGTTTAACAGGTCTAAATTTTCTCCTATAATGACTGATGAGGTAAGAAATCACCTAACAAGAGATCAGAGACCATTCCTTCATCCAGAATCACTCCAGACCTTTTAGATTCCCAGCTACATGTTGTTGCTTCTCCTCTTCAGTTCACTCCTCTCATTTTCTGTGGGGTTCAGGTCAGAAGAGTGGAATGGCTTTAGCAGAAGCTTGGTTTTGAGCTCAGTGACCCATTTTTGTGTTGTTTTTGAGGTTTGTGTTTTGGTTATTGTACAGTTAGAGGATCCAAACATGGCCCATTATAAGAATTCTAACAGAGTCAGTCACTTACGGATTTTTTATCTGTTGGTATTTGATAGAATCCATGATGCCATGTATTTTAACAAGATGTCCAGAACCTCCAGCAGAAATATAGGCCCACAACATCAAAAACACAGCAGTATATTTCATTGTACACATGGGGTACTTTTTTTCTCTGTGTTTACCAAACCCATCTTGAGTGTTTGCTGCTAAAAGCTCATTTTTTAGTTTCATCTGACCATAGAAGCCATTCCCATTTAAAGTTCCAGTCATGACTGATAACTGAATATGCTTTAGTTTGTTTTTGAATGAGCTAGGAGAATTTTTCTTGTAACCCTCCCAAACAACATGTGTTGATGTAGGTTCTGTTTGACAATTTTTTAAAAGGTTTTCTGAACCAGAGGCTCAACAATTTTCTGCAATTCTTCAGCTGTGACCCTAGGAGAGTCTTTAGCTACTCAAACTCTCCTTCTCACCGCACATTAGGACGATATAGGCATAGGTTCTCTTTCAGGCAGTTTTGTAACATTTTCTGATGGTTGGAAATTCTTAATTATTGCCCTGATGATGGAAATGCTCATTTTCACTGCTCTAGCCCTTTTCTTAAAGCCACTTTACCAATTTGTGAAGATCAATTATCTTTTGCTGCACATCAGAAATATATTCTTTGGTTTTTCTCATTGTGATGGATGATTAAGGGAATTTAGGCTTTGTTTCCCCTCCTCTTTATATTTTTGTGAAACAGAAGCCAGAGCTGAATGATTTTGTGTTTACAATTAGCTGGAGTTCTGAAAATTGTGAAAATGAATGGGAATATACTTCAGAGATATTTTACCAATAAGAATTTCTAGGGGTGCTAATAATTGTGTCCAATGAGTATTTGAGAAAAACATTGATTTCATAATGATATTTCCCCTCCATTTTAAATTCCTATTATCCAATGAAAGGATACATTTTTGTGAATTTTTTAAATAAAAAATCAAAAGGATTAACAATGCAGATGAATTTTTTACAGATTATTTGATCATATTTACCAAGGGTGCTAATATTTTTGGCCACGACTGTATTATTAAGTCTTTAGCACCGGCTGTAATCTCAGCATTTGGTGACATGATCAGTCTGATCTTCTTGTTATGATGTTTGATCTGCTGCGTCACTGACTGCTGCTTAACTCGCTGAACTGAACATGTCTGATCCTTTGCCTCAATATAGATTCATGTGTTATCTGAGGTCACCTGCATCTTTTGTCTGATTTACACACAGGCAGTACAGGCATCTATGTATCTCTAGCCAGGTTTCCAAAAACTAAAACTATTAAACTATTGTGAAATGACAGCGTTTTCATTAACCGATATTATGCAACTAAAAGATAATTTTATCCCTATCATGAAAATGTGACATTTTAAAAAAGAATCATGTGACTATTACGCGTGTCAGGTGTCGAAATTAAGTCAGTATTTTATCAAAAACATTTGAGCAATTCCAAACCACATACATTTTAATAAATATCATTAATTTAGTCTTTAATCATTTAAGGTAATATATTATAGTTAATAATGGCTGGAGGTAAAACGCTTATATTCAGGTGTGCAGAATTATTATGCAGGTTTTCTTTTACAGGTTAATGGGCCAAAAAAAGATTTAACTCGCCCTGAGAATTCATTATTAAATTCCCATATAGAAATTGCAAAATTGAGGTGTGACCATTAAGCCCAGGATACACTGACTGAACCATTTCTGGCTCTCCCAGATGAAAAATTACCTTTGTGAAACAATTGTGGTGATTGTGGCTCTTAATCTGTGTTCTTGTGTCGTACAGTGAGAGAGGTTCGTACCAGTATTTGTTTACTAGCGCATGCTAATGAAGTTGTACTAACGTGTGTCGCATTCGTCACAGCCTCCGATTCAATAGGTGTCGTGTCATCATCGTACAGTCTATATGCTTGTCGTACCCAAGTTTAAATGATCAATGCCGCACCAATCCTGCAGTGTATCCTGGGCTTTAGACAAGAAATGCTAATGCTTTTCTAAGGTAAAGAATCCAGAATCCTGCTATTTGAAGGATAATGGAAATGCAACTTGTGACTTTATTGGGACTTTTCATCCGAGGGTGGGAATTCAAAATATGTTTTCGATGTGTCGTGAACCTATATGCATCATGCGAAAGGGTTTATGATAAAAGCGACACGTTCACAAAATACTCACAAGACACTAAATTAACACTAAACTCTGATTACACATTACATTAAGAGTATCTGGAAACGTGAGTGTCACTTTTATCATAAACACATTTGAAGTGTCTGCAGCAGGCATGTAACATAAAACATGATGCACATAGTTTTCACCTGACGCATCGAAGACATATTCTGACATGAAAATGACACACATGACGGGCTAAATACTAAGTGTAATAGTGCTTTGCATCGTGCGCCCTCGAAAAAGAAGTCACCGGCCTCCACTGGTTACAGTAAAGCTCATGAGTGACCACCTACTGCAGTGTTCAACCATGGTCCTCGAGGTCCCCTTCCAGAATGTTTTAGATGTCTCCTTAATTAACACTCTTGATTTAACTCATTAGCTTGTTAGAGAGACATATTGGAAGTAGACTGATGAGTTGGTTCAGGTGTTTCAAATAAGGAGAGCTCAAAAACTTTTTGGAAGGGGGTCCCTGAGGACCAGGGTTAAAGAACCCTGACCTACTGTATTTGCTCATCTAACATCACATGCAATTAGAAAAATCTATTTTTTTCTGTGAAAGAAACGTGTGGAAAGTGTATAGTTTTTTTCCAGAACCTGATTCTTAAACTCTTTTGTCTGTAAAAATGAAGATGCTCACTGGAATTAGTCATGTCAGTGGGGAAAAAAATAAGATTTGTGTTTTGTTGCTCTTGCAGGTGGTGTTAGTCAGGTGGAATGAACCCTTTCAGAAGCTCGCCACATGTGACACAGATGGAGGGATCTTTGTTTGGATCCAGTATGAAGGCCGCTGGTCTGTAGAGTTGGTGAATGATCGTGGAGCTCAGGTAAGCCCAAGTGGACTCATTTAGCTTCTGTTATTGAAATCTTCTCACCTAGAATTGACCCGCAGTAATGAGTTTTATTCATCTTACTTGTGTAGGTCAGTGACTTTACGTGGTCTCATGATGGAACACAAGCTCTGATTTCATATCGTGATGGTTTTGTGTTGGTGGGCTCGGTGAGTGGTCAGCGCCATTGGTCCTCCGAAATCAACCTGGAGAGTCAAATCACCTGTGGGATATGGACCCCGGATGATCAGCAGGTAACACACCTGTGACTGTTCATTGCTTTCTAGAAGTGTGCACTGGTCAGAGATCATTGCTCTAGGTTTCTGTTTGTTCCTCAGGTGTTGTTTGGCACAGCAGATGGGCAGGTGATAGTCATGGACTGTCACGGGCGGATGTTGGCTCATATACTGCTCCATGAGGCGGAGGGTATCGTCAGCATGGCCTGGAACTACCCCAGTTTTCTGGTTGAGGACAGCAGTGAGAGTGACACAGACTCGGATGACTGCACACCACTGCAGGGTAAAGAAGCTCATCTGCGCTTGTTGAAGCCGATGGTGTATTGGACAGTGCTCCAACATATGGTGCAGACGCACTTCCGGTGACCCAAGTTCGAATCTTGGCTCAAGATCCTTTGCCGATCCAATAGCCCTCTCTCCACCCTGTAGTTTCCTGTCGTTTCCTTAATTACTGTCTGTCAAATAAAGGCAAAAATGGCCCAAATAATAACTTAAAAAAAGACCCTACAACTCCTGTGCAGTTGATGTAACTTGTGTTTTGTGTCTTGTGTTAGTGTGCAGTCTCAAGCCAGTGCTGACTGTCTGCTTCACCTCTGGAGACATCAATCTGATGAGTAACTACGATGACCTCTCTCCTACAACAATACAAACAGGGCTCAAAGGTGCACATGAGTTAACTTTAATATTTTTATTTTCCCTCCTGGTGGGCCTATTCATTCCTTAGGCTTTTCTGCATGCGGAAATGTAATGCAGTGGGTTATAAATTGCGATACATCTGTGTGTGTTTGTCAGATGTGGTCGTGCAGTGGTGCTCTCAGGGTGATCTCTTAGCTGTGGCTGGGATGGAGAGGCTTGGGATGACCTCTGATCCTGCCAGTGCCCAAGTAACCCGAAATGCCATTGTTAAGTTTTACAATGTCCATGGTGAACACATTTACTCGCTGGAAACACCTGCTCAGGTGAGCGCACAGTCACGCACCTTACCGTGTTATTCATTATATACAATTTAAACATTTAAAACAGTGTTCTTCACATCCACCCTTGAGAGCCGGTGCCCTGCAGAGTTTAGCTTCAACCTTAATCGAACACGCCTACCTGTGATTTTCTATTGATCATGAAGACATGGCTTGCTCAGGTGCGTTTGATTAAGGTTGGAGCTAAACTCTGCAGGGCACCGGCTCTCCAGGGTTGGATGTGAAGAACACTGATTTAAAGAGAAATATATAAGGAATGTACAGTACTCATAAGAGTGTGCATGTGTGTATCATCTGTATTCAGAGACAGATCAGTACATTGTGCTGGGGCCATCGAGATTCTCGCCTGTTTCTTGCTTGTGGCCCAGCGCTGTATGTGGTTCGGGTGGAACACAGGGTTGCCAGTCTACAGTTGCTGTCCCAGCAGGTCATTGCCAGCGGAGTACATGATGAGAAGGATGTGGCCAAGCTCAACATGCCCTCTCGCCTAAGCACATATGTGTCTTTTGCCTTTGTCCCAACCATTAAGGTAGAACATTTTCGATAATTTCCAGATTTGTTTCAGTTCTTCATATAAAGCCTTGTTTCTGAAGTATTTTATTGTGTTTTTTGTTTCTGCCCCTACTCCCATAGCCCCCCATCCCAGATCCCAATAACATGCGAGACTTTGTTAGTTACCCAACATCGGGTAATGAGCGTCTCCACTGCACTATGAAACGCACTGAGGACAACCCAGAAGTCGGTGGCCCATGCTTCACCTTGTACTTGGAGTATTTGGGGGGGCTAGTACCTATACTGAAAGGCCGAAGAATCAGTAAGCTCCGCCCTGAATTTGTCATTATGGACCCAAAAACTGATGGAAAAACAGGTGGGTTCGGGACACCGTAGGTGTGTCTGTTTTGGTCCACCGTACCAAAATGGCATTTGTTTTTATTCTTACATTCCTTCTTATCAGATGGTTTCTTCATTACAGATGAAGTCTATGGAAATAGCTTCATACCCTCCATGATTGACAGCTGCAATTGCTCAGATTCAAGTGATATTGAGCTCAATGATGATTGGGTGGGCAAGAAATCACCAAAGATCTCCAGAGGTAGCAAGTCTCCCAAACTTCCCAGGTACTGTCCACACTTGAGTATCTTTTTTTTAGATTTGCATGATCATTTCTCAACTGCTTTACTTTCATATAGGTTTGCTTTATGTGCCTAATTTAATTAAATATTAACTGGCTTAATAATAAAATGTGCATTGTAAAAGCTTTCCTTAAATTCTAACTCCTCTTTCTAGCATGAAACATGTCTTCAGAGTTGTGAAAGAAAAAGTTTGATTTTGGGGGATTCAAACCCACAAAACAATGTGAATTCTGCTGCAATTTTAGCCTGCATGTCATTACAAACTCACCATAAACTCTTTTCTTCATTTGCTACTTTCTCTGTAGAGACTTAGTGTGTCCCTTTACCAACAGGATAAATATAGATCCCCGTAAATCCCCAAAGCTCTCCCGTACCACACAGGAAATCTCCAGATCGCCACGGTTGCCCATTCGGAAACCTTCTATTGGCTCCCCGAGTTTGACTCGGCGAGAATTTCCCCTAGATGATATCACACAGGTACTACTCACTGCATTCTTACAGCTAGACTACATTACTGCTGGAACATTTGTGAAAAGATCTCAGTATCATTTCACTATTTGTGTAGTCAATTACAGTTATTGGCCCAACATTTCTCATAAGAATTTTTGTCTCCTTGCATTTTAGCACAATTATCTTGCTCAAGTTACGTCCAACATATGGGGAACAAAGTTCAAAATTGTTGGACTAGCAGAATTTTTGCCAACAAATCTCGGTGCAGGTAATATTTGCTTTTCAGTAATAAAAACCACATAATAAGTATTGTATCTTGTATATAAACAGTAGGGTTGTGTACCGAACTCTGGGTACCTGATAATGCATCTGGGCATCGTGCGAGAGTAAGTGTATAAAAAGAGAGAGACACCCTGTTGACGTGATGTCACCCCTGCAAGTTGTTCAGACACAACAAAAAGGCCAATGTGATGCATCGTTATTTTCTTACTGAAATAAATATTTTTGTTATTACACAGTGTAAAGTGCCGAAAAAAGGTACCCGACCCTCAAAAAAAACAGACACACACATTAACATATATAATAATTTTATTCTGTATCCTCTTTAGTTGTCTACAAGACAAGTTTGCTTCATCTCCAGCCCAGACAGATGACTATTTACCTCCCGGAGGTGAGGAAGATCTCTGTGGAATACATAAATCTACCAATGTTCAGTCCTAATGTCTTCAGTGAGGATGAGGATGACCTGCCTGTCACAGGAGCATCAGGAATCACCGATGATAATCCACCCTGCACTGTCAACATACCCATTGCTCCCATACACAGCCCTGCCCAAGCCATGTCTCCAACCCAAAGCATTGGCCTGGTCCAGTCCCTTCTAGCCAATCAAAACGTGCAACTGGATGTGTTGTCCAATCCAACGTCAACTGTGGCACCACCTGGGGTGGTTGACCAAGGACAGCAGGACACCATGCTCACAGCGCAGTACAGTGTTCCTGCCAGGTATTCTAGTCCTGGCCATGTAATTTTTGGGGGTATGGAAGTTGGACGGCTTGTAGTTCCTCAACATTCAACATCCCAACAGCAATCACAGCAACAGCATCATCATCATCATCAACAACAACAACAACAGGTCCAGATGCAACAACACTATCAACAACAGCAGCAGCATCAACACCTTCAGCAACAGCTTCAACAGTATCAGCTTCAACAGCAGCAGATTTTGCAGCAGCAACACATGCAGCAGCAAATACAACAGATGCAGCAACAGCAGCAAATGCAGCAGCAGCTTCAACATCAAATCCAACAGCAGCATCTACAAATGCAACTGCAGCTGCAGCACCAGCAAATGCAGCAGTTGCAACAGCAGCATCAGCTCCAAATCCCTGTTCCAGCTTTGTCCTCAGGTCAGTCATCTTGCCCAGTCATTCAGCTCCCGAAAAGTTCAATGCCAGTTCCTCCCACTACAGGAGAGCACACTACAGAGCGAGGGGAGCATGAGGTTCTGCTTAAGGTTAAAACTACTCGTTCTGCCCCACAACTGGCTGAGGGTGATGCAGTTGTTTTTGCTGCTCCTCTTGAGATTAGCAAGATGAACCCTCCTCCCCCCTATCCTGGCACAGTTGCGGCTGCTGTCCCATCTGCTTCCTCTTCAAATCTTACATCCGGAGCAGCTGGAGGCAGCTCTAGCACACCGTCCTCAGGGGAAGTTTGTCTTAAAAAAGGGGATCTGGCCCTGTATCCACCTGGTGCACAGGCCCCTCAGTACCCAACCCCTTTGGGCTATGAGCGAATTACCACATTTGACAGCAGCGGAAATGTGGAGGAGGTGTGCCGTCCCCGTACACGACTTGTTTGCAACCAGAATGTTTACACATTGCAGGGCCCTGGTAGCTCTGCCACCCTCAGGGTCGCATCATCTTCCTCTGCTGCAGATGGGAAGAAGGTGCAGCTGCCCTACGCCTCAGCCACACTGAACCGTCTCACTGTGCCAAGGTACTCTATACCTAGCGGGGACCCACCCCCTTACCCTGACACAGCTAATCAGGTTGGAGCGGGGCATAGCCCTGGTCAGAGACTTGACAGCAGCCTGATTCATGCAACCCTGAGGCGGAACAGTCGGGAGGCTGCACTGAAGGTTTCTCAGATGCTGGATCCCCAGAGGACGCTCCCCAGTAAGGCCAAAGCCAGTACTTTGTCTGCTTCCTACCAGCAAAGAGGGGCAACAGCTCTTTATACATGCAGTCAGTGCAGTAGTAACAGTGGTGCAAGTGGTGGGGGCCCCAGCAGTGGAAGTAATGGAATAGCTGGTGGTACAATCATTAGGCAAGATTTTCCACCAACTGGGGGTGGTGCATCTCACAGCACTGTTATTGTGCACTCTAACAGTGCTTCACCTCTGCCTTCCCAATCCTCCTATAATTTGCTCAGTATGGATGGCAGTGGTGGTGTTGCTAGTGGAGGTGGTAACAGAGAAAGGACTGACTATATTAATTCCGCCTTTACAGAGGATGAGGCTTTGAATCAGTCTCTGAGGCAGGTGTCTCTAAATACAGAGGTAGTTAGTTTGCCAGTTAAACGACCACCACCGTATCAATGGGAACCATCTCCTACTGAGGAGATCTGGGTTCCTCAGGAGCGTACTCCATCATTGCCCACTTCTGGACCTCCTGTATCCCACAAACCTCCCCCACTTATTCTTAGCCCTGCACAGCATTTAGATGTTTCCCGTCTTCCTTTTGTGCTCTCACCTAAGTCTCCAACAAGTCCTCATGCCGCAACTTTCCAAACACCAGGAGCTTATCAGATTGCCTTGCCCTATCCACCAAGTGCAGCCTACAGTGGTCCCCACCTTCAGCAAATGCAAGGTTCACTGCGCCCCCCCTCACCCAAAGAGGTGGTTGCTCCACTTCAGTTTTCCCAGCAAGAGCAAGCAATGGTCTTGCCACCTGGTTATCCACCCAATTTGCCCAACCTTGCTTGCTGCCCCCTCCCGCCAATGTACCCTGGAACATCTTCCTGTTCCAGTCTGCCTGTGACTCCGATTCCTCTTCATCCATGGGGTACTTACAATCCCTGTCCACCCATGCCAAGCCCCCCAGGTCCTGCACCATCTCTTCCGCCAAAGGCCTCCCACATGCTAGATAAGCCTGTTCTCTCTCCTCCACCTCAGCCACCTCCAATGCCTTCACCCCCACCAGACCTCCAAAATGCAGTTAGTCCCTCAGAGGCTATAGCTGAAGCTGGGGAGAGCTTTCAGGAGGTGCTCTCACTAAATGAAAGTCCAGTGCCCCAAAGAACAGACAGATTTGGCAAGAAGAACCGAAAACGTGTCGACAACACTAGGACAGATGAGGCCAATGTTCCAGCCGTCACAGAGGGGGGCAATAAATCCAAAAAAGAGGGTCGTGGACTTGGTGACTTCAACTCTCTCATCTCCAGTCCAAGGTTGGGTGGACGAGATAAAAAGAAACCTAAAGGCCAGAAAGAGCAGCTAAAAGCCAAAAAGCTAAGCAAGGCCACTACAAATGAATTCCAGGACAGCTCAGAGAGTGAACCAGAACTCTTCATCAGTGGAGATGAGCTGATGAACCAGAGCCAGAGTGGGAAAAAGAACTGGAAAGCAAAAAGGAACTTGAGGGCAGGAGGCTGCGAGCTGGATGAAATCAAATGCAGAAAGTCTAATGAGAAAGAGGACCGTGGTCTTGGCAGCCAGGGATTTGTCTACATCATGGCCAACAAACAGCCTTTATGGAATGAAGCTACACAGGTCTACCAGCTGGACTTTGGAGGAAGAGTTACACAGGAATCGGCAAAGAACTTTCAGATTGAGCTCGAGGGCAGACAGGTACGTGAGATGTCTACTGACTTGTTTATAGGTTTAGGTGCAGCTTCAAATAGTCTAACTTCTAACCATTTTTGTTTTGTGTAGGTGATGCAGTTTGGAAGAATTGATGGAAATGCATACATCCTGGACTTTCAGTACCCTTTTTCAGCAGTGCAGGCTTTTGCTGTAGCACTTGCTAATGTCACTCAGCGCCTGAAGTGATTGGCTGGGCATGAACATTTTAGACAAATTATATTATTTGTTTCTTTGCTATCTTAGTTTTTCTTATTTTGTGTTTTTCCCAGTTTAAGATGCAGTACTAATACTTGAAAAACTACATCTGGGAAGCAATGCCACATTTTCCAAGTGTTAGAGGTACTACTGGGCACTGAAATCAATTGCTGTAAAACATACTGACAATACTAATGAATTTTTTTGCGTAGGATACTAATGTCTGTCAGACTTTGAGGAGATCATATCTTAACTTACTTCCAGGGACTTTTCCCCTTGGAGTACAATTGCTAGCATCTGATTGGATGCTTTTTGGCTTGCAGTCATAAATATTTTATTAAAAATAGTAAGACTGAAAACCCAGTCTGTATCAGTCGATATGGACTTGCTTAGGCAAACAGAACAAGCTCAAAAGTTAACCCAGTGATGCTATGTTCATTAGCATTCTAGGTTCTCTCATGTTTCTAGGGAATAATTCCTTTCAAATAAGTTTTCAGTATTCTTTCATTCACATGTTTTATTTCTACTGTCTTTCATGCCTCATCGATTTTTGTTCTGTTAAGCCTGACGCATCTCTTTCATGTTATGAAATAATGTACAAATTAGAGCTCTTTTTTATTCTCTTTTTTCTCCTGAAATGAAGTGACTGCCCCCTGCCGACGCTTCTGTGAAGTGATTTTGTGTAATGGCTCTCAGGCCACATTTAGTCCACCTAAACGTGCAAATGAGCAACAGGAAATATTTTTCTACTGTGTTTCAACAATGTCATTTCATACCTTTTATTTTTTGATATAATGTGTTTATCTGACACGTTTTGTTATCAGTGCAAAGAATTTCACAGTGTTAGATGCAGTCTTCAGCAGTAGGTTTGTGCGGAAAAGAAGCAAGGTGGAAAAAACACATGATTATGATTGTTCATGACTATAGAATATACTTGAGGATTTGTTTAATCTGATCTGACTGATACCAAAAAATAAGAAGTGTGAAGTACAGCACACAGTGAATGAATCCATCTGCATCCTAAAGGAGGGCCTGTAGACAGTGGATTCCCTGGATTATATTTCCCTTTATTTTGGTTCAATGTTTTTTTGAAAGTGCAAGACTGTATTTGTGATGGGAACCATTGCAGCATAAGATAAACTCTGTGTGTGTGTGCGCATGTGCGTTTTTTGTATGTTATTTTGAAAGAATGGTCCAAACACAAAGGTGGAGGGGGGTAATGTGGTTCATTATTTTGGTCCTGCATCCGGATTCACTCTAGAAACTATCCTGATGGTGAACTGAGAAAAAGAAGGTTGATTTATTGTTACAAAAAGATTATTTATTTATTTATGTCTTGTTTGTTTACTGTGCAATATTGTCAAGACTGTTTTCTTCACCGTTGAATTTGTCAATACGGCAGTTCACGATTTCACATAAGTATGAAAACGATGAATTAATTTTCTGTAAGTGTGAACATTGTGTTAACATGAAAGCGATTTTTCAGCTTGGTGTTGTATATAATGTGGATGATACTTGATATGAATTGTTGGTGGATGGGAGGGGGCAGCAGTGGGTTTTGGTGTTAAAGCAGGTGTGAAGGTGTGTGTTGGTGGTTGTGGTCATGATGTGATGTGTAGTAAAGTGGCTTCGGGTGGATTTTGTCATGTGTCTTTTGTACACTGCTGAGTTTCAACTAAAGTTTGTGTCTTTCTTCAAAGAATCGAGAGCAGATCATCACCTTTTCTCCAATGAGACTTTATGACCTTCCAAGGAGAGAAATGTTATTTTCTTTGTTGCATTACTCAGTTTTATATATTGATGACTTTTCAAATGTTTAAAAAACACAGAAATTGACCCCATTTAAAATATTAAGGTGATGTGTGTTTTACAATGTACGAATTTGATTGGTGGTCTGTACTGCACTGTGTTGTACAACTATTTTAAAAGAAATTAAATTTAAAATGTGTTTATTAGGCATAGGCCAAACAGATATGATGGAGATGGAGAAAAACAAGTTGTTTTATTGAACGGTACAAAGGCATGCTGGGTAAATTATATTATTATGGAGTTTGTGTTTGTTTGGACGCAGTGAGCATGGATTGGCTTTGGAATTGAAAGACGCACGTAACGGTTTGTTATAATTGCAACACTTCTGTTTTACGGTTCATGTTTGCTTAAGTTGGCAAATATTTGTTTCCATACTGTCTTAAATAATATAGAAAATACCCATGATGTCATTAGATTTTAAAGTTGACTGCTTAGCAGAAAACGTTTGACTTCTTCAGATCTTTCATTTTTCTTTTGCAATTGTCTTTATCTGTTTATTTGATCTATACTGTATATTTAGGGGAACCATATGCTTTACTATTTCCCCCATTTTTTTGAATTGTTATTTTTTAAACAGACTCTGGGGTTCGGGGTTAGGCCTAACTAACTTAAAGCCTATGCACTAGGGTTTGCATTGTACTGTAATGAACAGTTTTGTTGTTCCTCAAAAGCTGAATTGTGTCCTTTGTCTGTGTGTAGCCCAATAAAGTGTACAGGTTGAAATACCTTTCTCAGTCGAGTATATATTATTGAGCCTTTTGCATACCATACTGCAGAAACAAACAGTATGCATAACCAGGCCCACGTGGATTCTCGATGCCATTTGAAGTTGTTGACGTCACCATCCTTTGATTGTTCATGATATTTTTGTTATGTTTTGAGTTAATAAAGACACCGTAATATTTAAAGGCATTTCTCTTTAACACGTGGACAGTAGATCACAGAGACCTGTCCGTGGTGCTGAAAGCCGATCACGTGATCTGCGCATCTCCTCCTATGCTTGGCATCAGCAGCTCTCTTCTAACCCGCACAATTAAAGAGCTTCATCTGCATTTCCACTCAATAGAGAGCATCACACGCCATTTTCACTAGCAGACATGGAGCGGTCGGACAGCTTTGAGAACCCATTACTCAACGAGATGAAACATTTCTGTAAGAGAATACAAGAGGCCTGTAATGAACTGAAGGAAGATCTAACACCATACAAAAACGACCGATTCTACAGGTAAAGGAATACCATAACATTCATTAATAGACACAGGACATGAACACTTGAAAAACATACTTCATGGTGCAAATTTCGGACGTTTAAATCTTATGAGTTTGCTAAATGTTTTGTTCCCGTTGTTCAAACTGTGCATTTTATTTCATGTGTGTAAACACAACATGGTGAATTTATACATTTTTCAAATTCAGAGGGGCATTCGTCGATACACGTGTTGTTGTTCATAAAAGCCATCGTCGATGCATTGTTATTACAATAAAACGCATCATATTTGCGTGAAATGTCTCATGTATTTAACGCACACGAAAGGTCAGCATCTCTTATTAATCGATAAATTGCTGCATGTATAAAAGCACATACGTTTTATAATGCAGCAGTTCACTGAAGCGTCAAAACGCGCCGCTTCTTTTTTTATTAAGAAACGCTAACGCTTTGATTTCATATTATAAATGAGTAAAGAGCCGACACCGCATGCGCACTGCAGGGGACGTCACGTGAGCCGGAGTGGGCGGGACAGCGAGGTGACGTCAGCGACAGGTCCGGGTTGATGTGTGCGGATGTGCACCGCCAAAGAAACTAAAATATCTAAATTAATTGCTTCGCCGATGGAATAAAGTAAACGCGATGGAGAAGTAAGTGTGTGAAAGTCAAATTCGAGCTCACATGTACGCGCACGTAAACCGAGCGTTTAAAATGTGCATTATGAACGCGCGTTTTATGGCCTTTGACCAGATGTTTACCTGACGCGCGCACACGTGTGATTATTTAGCACTGTATTTACAGTGAATATTTATTTTTTGATTTACTATAAATGCAGTTTTAGGCAACATGTGTATAGTTATCATTTGTGAAAAGTGTATGTATGTGTGTGTGTGTTGTGGGCGTTTTCACAATACATTTCCTGTATGTTTTCGTGTGTGTGTTTTCAGACTCATATTAAAGTGTTTGGTTAGCATAGGTAATTCTAGATATGTTTATTGAAAGGTGTTCCTCGTGGTGCAGTTTAAATATCAGCTGACACCTCAGAATCTGATCATAGTTTGTCTAATTTACTAAACTTTTAAATAAGACTGCATTTTAAGTAGTAACCTAGTTGTTAAGTGTATTCTCATAAGGTTGTAAATCTGATTGAGAGAAGGCCAATCACAGTAATATAATATAACAGTGTCTGATCTGTTGTCTGATCTCTTTATGTTGTAGGTTGGCTCCCATGCGTCTCTACACGCTCTCTAAGAGGCACTTTGTTCTGGTTTTTGTGTTTTTCTTCTTCTGTTTTGCCGTCTCTGCTCTCATTGGTGTGACGGGTAAGATCTCTAGTTTCTTTTCTGACACTGAGTTCATTCAGGAACCGCAGCTACGTATTCCAGCATTCACCTGCTCACCGTTCCTTAACCATTCATTTGTATGACAGTGAATCATTCAGTCCATCAGTTTAAAGAAACACAGGTGATGTTTTATTATTAGGGTCAGGTCATGAGGAATCACATTTTACTTTTTAAAGGAAAACACCACCGTTTTTCAATATTTTACTATGTTCTTACCTCAATGGCAGAAGGGCACTTAGTTTGCAGCACTTCGACCTTGGGCGCAGTAATATCAACAGAAGTTTGGGCGAGAGGGGGAGTAGTCAGGAGTGATGATAATACTGTGCCCGAGGTCAAGGTGCTGCAATATAAGTGCTCTTCCGCCATTCAATATAGTTCTCATTTTTTACCCGCTTAAAAAAATCACCACGTCTTATTTTGTGCCACCATACATACTCGTGTAACTATTCATGTAACAGTCTTTAAATAGGAAAAACATGGGAGTATTTGGTGGCTTCTAAATTCATCCCTGTTTGGATCCTAAGGAATGAATGGGGCTAGGCTAAATGCTAACACAATCATAACGTGCTGTACAAAGATTAAAGGAATATTCAATTTTCTTAAAAGAAAAATCCAGATAATTTACTCACCACAATGTCATCCAAAATGTTGATGTCTTTCTTTGTTCAGTCGAGAAGAAATTATGTTTTTTGAGGAAAACATTGCAGGATTTTTCTCATTTTAATGGACTTTAATAGAGCCCAACATTTAATACTTAACTCAACACGTAACAGTTTTTTTTCAACGGAGTTTCAAAAGACTATAAACCGATCCCAAACAAGGCATAAGGGTCTTATCTAGCAAAACGATTGTCATTTTTGACAAGAAAAATAACAAATATACACTTTTAAAGCACAACTTCTCGTCTAAATCCGGTCCAGCGCGACCTAACGTAAATGCGTAGTGACGTAGGGAGGTCACGTGTTACATATATAAAACGCACATATGCGGACCATTGTAAACAATAAACTGACACAAAGAAATTAATAAGTATCAGTTGACATACAACAACAAAGGAACAGTCCTCGTTCTCAACACTTGTAAACACTGGGGCGGAGTTTCGCGTTCGTCCTCTGTGACCTCTTGACGTATTGCGTGGGGTCACGTTGGCGCATCACGACCGGATCTACATGACGAGAAGTTGTGCTTTAAAAGTGTATATTTGTTATTTTTATTGTCAAAAATGACAATCGTTTTGCTAGATAAGACCCTTATGCCTCGTTTGGGATCATTTAAAGTCCTTTGAAATGTTGGGCTCTATTAAAGTCCATTAAAATGAGAAAAATTCTGCAATGTTTTCCTCAAGAAACATAATTTCTTCTCGACTGAACAAAGAAAGACATCAACATTTTGGATGATATGGTGGTGAGTAAATTATCTGGATTTTTCTTTCAAGAAAATTGAATATTCCTTTAAGTGCATGCATTGAAAAAAGATAGGTTTGTATTAATTCGTCTAAGTTGAGGTAAGAACAAAGTAAAATATTGAAAAACGCTGGTGTTTTCCTTTAAATGTAAAGAGTTCATTGTATTGTAACAACATACTGTAACTTTAAGAATTCAAAAGTTTTTTTAAAGTTGAAGTGAAATTGAATTTTAAAACTGTACTTTTTTGGGAGTATTGTGGTATATATATATTTTTTTTACAAATTACATCTCTGTAGGCTTAATTTTTTTTAAATTCATGGGCCTTCATAATCGTTAATCAAAACACAAATCTCCTCCCCTCCACGAAACAATCTTTCCTTACTTGTTCTGGTCATATGGTATGGCAGGTGTTTACGGTCCAGGAAAAGATTGCAGCAATTAGCAACACGACCCAAATTCAAACGATCCCATTAACTTTTGATTGGATGACAAAAACTGGACGAAAGTCCAGCCCTTCCTCATATTCATTTCAGAAGCAATTTCACTCGGATATATGTCAACACAGGGAAAATAAGACAATCGCTACTTCCTTTTTCCTGGCGACTTTAAAGTCCAGAAAGAGATTTTCTAACTCAACTCAAACACTGGCTGCATACTTACTTACTTTCTGCCCATTATGCCTGTTTGGCATGTAGGGCAGCAACAAAGGATTTCCACTCTTGTCTGTTTTGGGCCAGTGACTTTATAGAGCCCCAGGTGTAATTTAGGCTCTACAGCTCTCTCTCCACCGTCCTGCGGTGCCATCTGGTGTCCAGTGAAGGGCAGTTCGTTTGATGTTGTCTTGTTCTCTACGTATTACATGTCCTATCCATTTCCATCGCCTTCTCATAATGATGGTAGTGGAATGATCCGTATAGCAGTGTAGACAGGACACAGGTCAGGTACAATCTCAGCTTGGTGTTGGTGCTGTACTGGGCAGACTTCCAGACGTTGTTTAGTCTCAAGTTTGGTGGTACAAAATAAAACGTAGCGCTTTTCTAAGCGGATTTAAAAGAGGAACTATATTTTATGGCGTAATAGCACTTTTGGGAGTACTTCGACTCGGCGCAGTAACACTCTCTTGCTGAGTCCCAATTCGCATACTATCCGTCCTAAATAGTATTCGAAACTAGAATTAGTACGTCCCAAAACGTAGTATGTTGAAATGAGTATCCCAAAGATACCCGGATGGTCTACTATTTCCGGTTAGATTTCGAAGTGCAGATCGATCCACACTCTAACGGCTAATATTGCCCACAACCCATTGCGTGCGGGAGGGAGGAGCTTTGTGGTGATGTAAATATGGCAGCCAGACGCAGCAGCGGAGATGCGCCCTCAGCTTTTAAGTGTAAGAATTTAAATGTTTAACCCTAATTAAAGTTATCTTTCATTGTCTCGTAATATTCGGTTGATGTTGTGAAAATAAAGTACTATGGCTGTAGTACTGTGTCATGCATGTGTCTTTTTTATGTATTTCTTTTTATGTTTCTGTCTTAGATTTATACCTTACTATAAACCCTTATGAAAAAAACACCTTTTACTACACTAATCATAGTTTAACCACACTGACTTATTTGTAGTAATACTGTGGCTGTACAAATGTTAACTTTATTAAGAAATATGGTTACTAAACTTTTACTATAGTAAAAGCATGGTTCATTTTCATCGCGGTATTTCTGATTTGCAAACATAAGTATAAAATAAGCATAAAATACGTTAAACAATAGTTATACTATAAACTTTAACTATTTTGACTTTAAAATAAGTAGCTTTCATTACACACATTGTTGCACATGAACATCATAGCCAGCCGCCTCACAACGGACCTGCGTTTGGTGTGCGTAACTAGGCAACCACGTTGTCGTTCACTTTGCATGACGTCATCGAAGTACGTCCCAGAACGTGCATACTCTTTTGCAACACACTCAAAAGTACGTACATTTTCCTCACAAAAACAGTACATACTTTTAGGTCGTAGTATAAGTAGGCAAATTGGGACCCAGCATCTCTCTCCCATTATGAGAGGGAGAAGGGGAGCGGATTTTTCAGGCGAGTTGAAGTACTCCCAAAAGTGCTGTTCCGCCATACAATATAGTTCCTCTTTTAAATCCGCTTAGAAAAGCGCTACGTTTTATTTTGTACCACCAAACTTGCTCGTATAACTACTCGTCTTAAATAGGAAAAACGTTAATGTGTTTGGTCACTTCTAACTTTATCTCTGTTTGGTACCATTGAATGAATGGGGCTAAGCTAAATGCTATCGCAGTGTCGCAGCGCGCTCCAGCGCTTACGTGCACGCACACACATGATAGAGGGATGTATCAACAATTCTTAGTTAAGGTAATAACATAGTTTAATATTGAAAATGAGTAGACTATTCCTTTAAGCTTCTGATTGGCCAAGGTGGCTTTACGATTGGAGTTATATCACCACCTGCTGGTGTGGCATGCTCTTGACAGCGCATGATCACGGGTTTTTGCGTGTTCATGTAGGCGGAGATGTCTTTTAAACCGAGCATGTGTGGGTTTAACTGCAGGAGGAAAAACTCTGGTTATAAAAATACCCCTGTTCGTGTGGACTAGGCCTAATTTAAGCAATGTTAGGAAATTGCGATTGCTATATATGACTTTTTTACAGAAATGTATATATTTTATGGCCTGTAGCATCTTGTGATCTATGACAATGACAAACAAACTATTAAAAAAATTAGAAATATAACCATTTAAAAAATATCTTGTACGTGGACACCAAATGTACCTGCAATTATATAATCACCCATGTGTTGAGAAACAGAGCCTAAATTCACTGTCAGGTCACTTTTTTATCATGTATTTGACACATGCACACATGTAGAAAAAAAACCTACTAACTTCCAAAGTGTACCTTAGGGAAATAATGAAAGATTGTAAAAGCGGATTTAAGATCAGTCCATTGATTGTTTCAGTAACTCTACACTCAGAGACTTTAGCAGAGAACAGAGTGATGGATAACAATGAGATTAAAACAAACTTAAGCATTTAAATTCTAGCTTTCATTGAAAACTTGTCTTCTTTGCATAGTTCTGTATGTCAGTTTTAACTTGAACATTTTTCTTTTTCACAGGACCAAAGATCATAAGTGAGAATCGCTACAACGGTTTGAACATCACTGTTAATGAGTCAAAGGTCAGATTCACATCAATACTAAAATAATGTGGACAGAAAAAAATGATAAAATACTTGCTCAGATGCCTGAATACACTTATTTAAGTTCAGTTCTTAATAGAAATATATGTTTTAATAGTTTAATGTTACACTTGATTACTTTCTTATTTATTAAGTCTCTAAATTTGGGTATAAAAACACAAATACAATTTGACATTCATCACTCCGGTTCAAAAATATGAAACGTTCTGAAAGAGTTCACATTAAAGCACTTTATGATGATGATGCTGTGTAATCTTTGAAAGAAACAGATGGGTGATGTAATACGTAAGGAATAATTGACGACGGGCTGTTAAATTATTTGAAAATTACACAGTAAATCCTCACTGCTCTTTAATCTCTAAAAAAAATTTTTTTCAGACGGGCCCATTTCATATTAAATCTCAGCCGCTCTCCAACTACAACCAACAGCTCTGGCTCACCACTATCATTCAGATTCAGAACAATGGTAAGACTTCACTGACTCACAAATTACTTCATCATCCTCAGTCCAGATCAAGAGATGAAGCTTAGTGCTTCTACAAGCTGTTATTACAGTATACTAGTAACAATTGTTATATGGTCTGTGAAACTCACTGCTTGTGTAAATGTGTCTGCAGTTGAAGATTTCCGGAAGAATTTTGGGATGAATGTGGAGTTGCAGGGCGTAATGCAGGATGCCAGCGTGATGCGCATTAGTGATAACGTACAAAATAAAACCCGAAGTCTTTACTGTACTGCCGTGAGTTCATTTCTGCTGTCATCTTTCTGTAGTGTTGTTTAGTTTCTCCTCTGGATCTTCATATATCTGTCTGTCTGTATGTGTGTGTATGTGAGACAGAATCAGCAGATGTGTGATGAGATCATTGTGCTACATCTGGGTTATCTGAACTACACACTGTACCATATTAACATCAGCTTCAGAGGTCTGGATGATCTGAAGGACAAAATAAAAAATGTCACATTTGTGGTGAGTAGACTACTTGTGTTCAACACTGACTAGTTAACCAGTCTCATTGAAGGCCTGTATTTACCGGTGATGTTCATCAGGCAGCTGTCTTGAGTTTGTCAAGTTTGGTTTCTGTGTTCAAGAGCACAGACAGAATGTACATGTGATTTTTAAGAACACGTACATGTGTACATAGTCCAACAAAAAAAACAATAAAAAACTAAATATAGCGTTAAATAATTAATCTGTTTTTAAGTCTCTATCTCCTATCAACTAGTCAGTTATTGGACTATCATGAACATTGATCATAATAAAGCAGTTTATCTGTAGTGAAGCATGAATGACTCTCATTTTGTTTCTTTTTTATCTGCCCATAAACAGTTTAAGACGTACAACGCCATGTTCTCACAGGTGGAAATCTGGTTTCGGTTTGTGTTTGTTGTGATGACCTTCATAGTGACTGTAAGTTACAGGCCTGAACCTTTTTACATTTGTATTAAATCTAGCTTTAGTTGTAATGAAATGAACAGTTGGAAGACACTGTGCAGCAGATGTGCGTGTTTGTGTGTGTTTGTGTAGTGTATGTTCGCTCACTCTTTAAGGAAGTTCTCAATGAGGGATTGGGGCATCGAACAGAAGTGGATGTCTATTCTTCTCCCTCTTCTGCTCCTGTATAACGGTGAGTCTGTCAACTGAACTTCCTCATCTCTACCAAAACGTCCTCACCTTCACTCACGTCTGCGTTCGCTCCCCGTAGATCCCTTCTTCCCGCTGTCGTTTCTGATGAACAGCTGGTTTCCCGGAACGCTGGACGCTTTCTTCCAGGCGACGTTCCTGTGCGCTCTGCTTCTCTTCTGGCTGTGTGTGTATCATGGCATCAGGGTGCAGGTGAGAAGAGGTCAGCTGTTTCACTTTTATGAGTTTTTAAAAATGCAGGAAGTACAGATGATGTGTTTTTCACATTCAGGGAGAGAGGAGGTTCTGGACGTTCTACGTGCCCAAGTTGGTGATGGTCGGGTTGCTCTGGCTGTCGGCCGTCACGCTGGGAATCTGGCAAACGTAAGACGTCCACCTGAAACTTTCAACTTTTTTAAAGCAGTTTTTAATGGTGTTCAGTCAGATGAGATCTCATTTTCTTCTAACACCTGCAGGGTGAATGAGTTGCAGGATCCAACATATCAGTACAAAGTGGACATCCAGAACTTCCAGGTGAGTTTTTGTCCATAGTGAACTGCAGATCTCCAATGAAGTGTAATCTGTCATTCTTTCACTGGTTTGTTGTCCACGCAGGGCATGAAGATCTTTTTCTTGCTGTTGGTTGGTTTATATGTGTTGTATCTGGTCTTTCTGGTGGTTCGTGCGTGCTCAGAACTGAAGAATATGCCATACACAGGTAAAGCTATACTAAGAGGAATTATTTTAATATTAATATGTCGTTTTGTGATTATTTTATTTTTTTATTTTTCTCAGATTTGCGTCTGAAGTTTCTAACAGCCCTGACTTTAGTGGTGTTGGTGATTAGGTAAACATATACCCTTACTTTATGAACAGCCATCATGTGTGACATTCATCTATGATGCCTTAAGTCCAATTTATAGTTGTGCGTAAGCTCTATGGCGTAGCCTCTGCGTAGCCTGACTTGCACCTTTTTAACAGTTTGTCAGTTCTGTGCGGACCCCAAGCACTGTGGGTATTAACATTTGCAACGTTAAGAAAAAAGATGGACCAAGTTGAGGAGTGATTTAATTCTTCTTCGTAAACTTGCCAAGCTGCTTCTACATTGAAGGTCGCTCCACTACTGTGGTAACGGTCTGCATGTGTGTTTGCACGTCGACGCGGAAGACGACGCAGAAGTAGAAATGAAAACCGACGCGTAACCTACGCCGTAGGACCTACACACGACTATAATGAGCCCTTTACTGTCTAGGTTTTGGAATAGAGCTTGTATTAAGTCTTGTATTGTTTATTTCTTTCTATGAACTGAGTCTCTATACACAACAGTGATAAAATCTGCTCTTCTTCTTCTTCTCTTCAGTATGGTTATATTGTACATAAGGTTCGGCTCCAGAGCTTTGCAGGACAACTTTGTTGCTGAACTCTCCACTCACTACCAGAATTATATCCTTTTATTCAACTTAAAGAGACTCTCACATGCCTGCAAAAATTATCATTATTGTACATTTATAAATACCTAAAAACACATTTTAACTCTTTCCCCGCCATTGACGAGTTAACTCGTCGAGAAAATGCTTCCCTCCCAATGACGAGTTTTTCCGGCAATATGTATTTTCGCTATTATCCACCAGGTGGTGCTCTTACTACAACTTATAAAACCCGGAAGCAATCCTTTCCTTCTAAAAAGTCTTAAAAGTAAAAACTCCGTGTATGTTTTGATCATCGCTCTGAATTTGATCTCTATCAAAAGTCCTTCACAAAAATGCATTTATCTCAGCTTTTTGCTCAAAAATTTTTTTTTTTAAGTAACCTCCCCATATTTTAGAGGTGATAAAAGAGAACAAAAGAAGAAATGATAAAACAGGTTTTTTATATTTGATATATTGTATGTTTATATATTTAAAAAATAACATTTTCTGGAAGGCATTAAACTTTTGTGAAAATCATAAAAAGCTGGCGCTGGCTGGCAACTTAAAAAAAGAAAAAACGCTGGTGGGGAAAGAGTTAATACTGTTAACTGAAATAAAAAGTTAAAACATACATTTTATTCATTTCTGGTTTAAATAAAAAGACTTCATGCCGGGGCATTAACATATAAAACTATAAATATTAATCACAAGGCCCTGTGGACTGTGAAAAAAAATGTGTGGCTTGTTTTGTCCACTAGGAATTGATTGGCTATAGAAAAGTAGTAGTGTTTTATCCAGAACTGAAACTCACAGTATAGGCAGTTGGAAGGGGCTCCGCCCAAGCTGACATCATCAGAGAAAGTTCACCACCAGGGGCTACAAGTGCATTTTCAGATTTTCAGTTTATGAGGGTATAATAAAAAATGACCCAAATGGACAATTAGTTTATTTATATAACATAAAAAATATAAGAATTGTCCATTTTGATGGGAACTTTAAATTTATTATGAAGGTGTGATATTGCTGTGTACATTGAGTCTCGTGTAGATTTTCAGTTTTACTCGGTCCATCAGTGCTTTTCCTTAACTATTTTTTCTACCAGCCGAATTTCTGTCCTTCTATGGCCTTCTGAACTTTTATCTCTACACGTTAGCGTTTGTCTATTCACCCTCCAAAAACGCTCTCTATGGTGAGTTTATCTGCAAATACAAACCGTTTCTATCCTCATCACTAATATCATCCTATAAACAACAACATTCTCACTCTTCTATGCCAGATTCCCAGCTGAAAGACAATCCTGCTTTCTCAATGCTCAATGACTCTGATGATGAAGTCATTTATGGGTAGGTTATGTCATTGCTTTAAAAACAATATCTGGTACTAGTTCTTAAAATGATTTAAAATGATCTTTTCTGGTGATATTTTTAAGGAGTGATTATGAAGAAATGCCACTTCAAAATGGCCGTGCCATCAAAGCGGCTGCCAAATACCGAGATGAGAGCGATAGTGACTAATCTGACATCTGATTGAAGGAGAGAGTGGATCTAGACTTTTGATTGGTCAGCTTCTGTCTTGTATATTTAACATCAGTTTTTTTTGGCATGTATATAGACTCGTTAAAATAATATCAGTGTCATTATATACTACTGTATGTGTAAATATATATGCCTATATATTTTTAAAGATAAAAGTCATGTGTTTTTTTGGAAGTCACTCCAGTTAAAGCAGCGCCGACGAGATCTTTTGTAGATGATGAGCGATTCAATCATTTGTCCTGAAGTTTTGTGATTGGTTCTACATTGGTGCCTATGTACAGTGTGCAGATTTGTATTATACAGCGGATGTAAATACTGAAAATCTATAGGGACTTTGTTAAACCAGCGTCTGTGTGAATGTTCTGCAGGTCACGTTTTTACCTTACGAAATCAGTTGTGTTTTCCATAAAGAAAATAATTTTTGTGCCAATTATTTTCAATTTCCCCTTCTGTTTTTATAAAATCCATTAAATTTGGTACAAGGTAGGTAGAAAATAAATACAAAGTATATAATTATTTCTTCTTTGTATTACAGAAAATATCAGAATGTAAACATCTTAATACAACAAAAACTTTATTTATTTTCTTTATGTATAATATAGTTTCTGTTTTCGGGTTTGAATCTGACCTAGACGTTTAAATAAGGCTTTATAAGATTCACTTTGCTTTTTTTGTATGAAAGTATTACATCTTCATGTCACAATTTACATTCCATAATTATGTTTTTTTCCTCACTTTCCTCCATAATATTATTATTTTTTTAATCTGATGTGCCTGTGAAGGTGTTTCGCTTGACACTTGTGTGTATTGTGAGTGAAAGGATGTACAGGTGCAATATAAGAACTTCCAGGGTCTTGTGTATTTAGCAAAGCAGATTGATTTTGACCCTTTACAGTTCACTGTCAGATTGATTAAGTTTTCAGTTTTTAATCACTGTTCACTTCATTATCTTAACATGATGTTTGGAGGTCTGTACAGCACCTGTGTGTGTTTGTGTGTTAATACACGGCTGCTTATAAACTGTAGTATGGTACTTTATAGTGGTATCATACACTTGTTTCATGTTTGAAGATGAACAATGTTTGATTCTTTGCACAGTGTCATATCTTGTCATGTCTTTAAATGAGCTGCTAGATATAAAACATCCCTACATCAGTAATTTGTATTAGTTGACAGCATGTTCTCTGTCAAGTGTCATTCCTGTTATTACTCATGAGTCCAGAAATTTGTTTGTGCCTTTTCTGTACATTACATCATTCTCAAGCCTTGTTGACCACTTGAGCTCACTCCAAATCTTCATAAATACAAACACTAAGGAGAGGAGCTTTCCTTTAACTGCACTGTTGTCATGTTTAAAAGAATGTTGTATAAAAACTTAATACATTTTGAGACTGGGTCTTTACAGGAATTCATTGTGTTTTATTGTATTTCACATGAAGGAGGTAACACTGAGAATTTACTGAAAAAATACTGAAAATGCAGTACAGTAAGACGGTCGGTCTGACACGACAAATGGCAGTTTGATTTTATAGAAATGTAAGAACATGAAGCAGTGTTTTTTAAGAGTCGACTGTTGTCTGGCAGTTGGTGTAGTTCAGTTTAAATGGCAAGTCCAAACACACTGACAATGCAGTAAATGGATTTATTCTCCCATCGGACGGTGCAGCTCCCTGTAGATTAAACACAAACACTGACATTACTCGAAATCAAGAGTTTAATCCAATAAACTGAACTTATTTAACCTTTAGCATTACTAACTTGTCCGTGCTATACTGTAGACATGAATTATACTGTAGTGCTGTTACTTTATTAAAAGATCATCCAATGACTTTCACATATACTCTGTCAAGCTTGTGCATTAAGTGTGTTCAAATCAAATCAGATTTTTTTGAACCATGGGTTTAAACATGAATACATTTGGTGTGGTTCTTCCTTACCATCCGTAGTGTTATCCCAGAAACACGAGGATGCAGACTGCAATCCCGCTCCGTTCTTTTGTACGATAATGCAGGTCACTAACAGACAGATGTACAGAATAAACTCCTCATGTCATCTCTGACAGTATAACAGTAAGCGAAATAAGACATTGAATGATACTTACCAATATATTTGAATGGTTTGCCAAGTTTACTGAGTTGGCTCAGGCACTGCTCCACTACATTTGAGGTCCACATACTCACACGGTTCTGCTGATAGATGTTTCCTCCAATGGCTCCTTCAATAGACTAGAAAAACAACATGAGAAGTATTACCAAATGCTTTAGCTTATGTCATTATAGATAAATATATGAATTAAAATGAATGAAACACACGTCTTTAACAATACTGCTCACTTCATCCACCACAAAGGCTGTCTGGAGGAAACCAGAAAAGATAAAACATTAAATCTCACTGCTGATGGAGAGACTGGTCTGTTTATATCTTCGCTATTAAGTTACCTTCTGAAACATCATTATATTAGCAAAGTACCACAGTACAGTAAGGAATCAGATAGTAACTGTCACAGTAACTTACTTAACGCACTGTTGTGTAAGGGCACTAGTACATCTAAATATCAAACTGTTATTCATGTTCAGGCTAAGCAGTTAGCAGCCGTTAGCAAACTAGCTTTACACAAAAAACTAAGACGAAAGTAAACAAATAAGCGTTTAAAAATGCATTTTTAATTCTACCGATGTTTATATATTAAAAACACATTTGATCGTATTTACCTCTTCTGCACTAGCATCGTCCATGTTTTTTCTGTTGTGTACGTAGAAGCCTTTGTGGTTGTCATGGAAACCGCGAATCATCGGCCGATCGCAGCCACTGACGTAACATAAAACATAGAATAATATAAAAAATAATAATATAATAATATTTATACCAATGCCCGAGAATCCTACTTATTACTTTAACACTAAACATTTATGTTAGAAGAGAGTTTTTATCATAATTTGGGAGGTTATAAAGTATAACATTACTTAAAATTATTTTAGAATAATTTTAAAATAAATGTACATTGAGATTTTATTTTACAAACAAAGCAAACAAAAAATTTCTTAAAAATATTTCAATGCAACTTTTTCCGTTTTTGTGCTTTTGTCTCACCGAGGCGCTTATAATCACAACATGATTGATCGCTCAGAAGCACCAATGAAAACGGCTGCTCTTAGGCCCTCCCCTCGGAAGAGGATTGACGTCAGGATTCTCCGCCCTGTTGCTTCCTCTTTCACAGTGGCCGTCAGCGAGAGACACCATGAAGGCGTCTGGCACCGTACGTAAAACCCTTTAAAAATCACCACTTATGCGTTTAAACCTTGTCGTTATAACCCCAAAACACGCGGTAGACGCCCAGCTGTTTATACCATAGCGTTTATATCTTGTTTTTGCGTTTCAGAGCGATATATTTGGTTTTAATTGTTGCGTGTAGCGGAGTGAGGAACATGGCGGCTGAAATATCCAGTCCATGTGCTCATCCGTGAACACATACACACACAAGGATCTCGTTTTCGTCACTTACATACATGTTTTATTTTGCACGTCTTATAAATCACTGTTTTACTGTGCTGCAGTTGGTTATCTATATGATGGTTTTAACAGGCAGTTTGTATGATAGCGCATGCGTCAGCAGGCCCGGGATAAATCCATGATGTATCTAACGTGTTAAAAAATTTATGAAAGTATCTCTAAAATCCCGCGAAACGAACACATAATCCTCTTCATTTGAGATTGTGTGTACATTTATTCTGCCTGTAAGTGCTTTAGTTAATGCAAGTCAAATGCTTAACTTTATTTAATGGATTTAAATGTCTTGTGATGGGGAAGATTGACCTGGTAAGACAGCTGCAGAAGAGAACAGTTATCAACAGACGACAAAAGTATTAAAAGATGATTATAAAAAATAATGGCAGTGCCCAAATTAAGTTTTAACTCTAAATCAAACACATCTCTATCAGCTAGTCAAACTTCTTGTTGAATAAGAGTAGGTTTTGTCAAAGGAAAGTCATTTGTGGTAAAATGTTTTCTTAATGTTTTCTTTTTCTTTGCAGCTTCGGGAATATAAAGTTGTTGGGCGTCTGTTGCCCTCTGCTAAAAATCCTGCACCCCCTCTGTACCGCATGAGGATTTTTGCACCAAATCATGTGGTGGCCAAGTCTCGCTTCTGGTACTTCGTCTCCCAGCTGAGGAAGATGAAGAAAGCTTCAGGAGAGACCGTCTACTGTGGCCTGGTATGAACATGTGTTTTCAGTAAACATGAGGTTCATGGGCTTTTATACGGCTTTAAATGCGTGTTTTTTTGCTTTGTGATGTTATTGCTACAGTTTTACTGTGTTGTTTCCCACATTTGGTGACAGCATGCCTTGTTCTCTGCTTTATTGAATGTTGCCTTGTGTTTCATGCACAGGTTCATGAGAAAACCCCTCTCAAGGTGAAAAACTTCGGCATCTGGCTGCGTTATGACTCCCGTAGTGGAACCCATAACATGTACCGCGAGTACAGAGACCTGACCACATCTGGAGCCGTCACTCAGTGCTGTGAGTTTATGCAAACACATCTGTCACAATGATGCTGATACGCCTGCACACAAACCCAAAGGTCATTTCCTCAAGTTATGACCTTGCTATGTGTGCGCAAAGTAAAATTGAACCTTGTCGCCTTTCACCGGCTGTGTTATGTGCCATTGAAAGTGAATTCAAGGTGCTACATGTCACACTTCTGTTTTACACCAAATCCTTGTGCGTCGGCGCTCGGCTCATGCTGTTTTGTGTTTTTCAGATCGTGACATGGGTGCCCGGCATCGTGCCCGCGCTCACTCCATCCAGATCATGAAGGTGCAGGTGATCGCAGCCAACAAATGTCGCAGACCAGCCATCAAACAGTTCCATGTGAGTGTACATGTTCAAAACATCTTAATTCATCCTCACATGCTGGTGCACTGAGATTCAGATACCCATTCACACACATGAGTTTCTCAATTAATACAATTGTAAGAAAGTATTAAGAACATGTGAACTCTGCTTAAATGTAAATTTGTTTACAAACGCATCTATTTATGTATATAATCTAGAACGTTTTATTGTCTTCTGTTTAACTTGATCCGTTGTGTAAAGTATTTTAATGTTGTAATATTTGTGTCTTAGGACTCCAAGATCAAGTTCCCTCTGCCTCACAGGGTCCTGCGTCGCCAGCACAAGCCCCGCTTCACCACCAAGAGACCAAACACTTTCTTTTAAAGTGCATTTTTGTCTTGTCATGTTACTGGCGAATAAACAAAGTGGAAAAAACACTGTTTTTGACTTTGCTTTTTAACATTTAAAATCAATGCAATCCTTCAATTGAGTTCTGTAACTGATGCATTAGTGTGGACTGTAAAGATGGAGTCAGAAGATACTTGAAGTCTTCATGAAGCCTTGAGATTGTTTTAGGATGTTCACACTGAGATCTTCAAAACGAAGTGGGCCTGATGTTTTACATTTGTTGAGAATTTGAGTTAAAATGTGCTTATGTAAATGATGAAAGTCTTGGTGGGTTTCATCTTATTTAAGGTTATGTATTCAGCAGATTCTTTTATCTTGTATGGCTTAAGGCTGCTCAATTATGTGCAAAATAATTAATCACTGTCGTGATTATTTTAACACGATTACTTTGTGACTTTGAAACTTCTATGGTGCAATAGAACCTTTTACAGCCCACGTGATCAAATAGCCTGCATGCGCATTTTGGCAGCAGAGGTGGTGTTGTTCCCCAGTGGTTTAACGTGTTAGCATCTGGTTGTTGCGTTTGGTTGCACTAAAATAATATACTAATATATGTATTTGGCCATCTACTAACGTCTTCTATCCACTCCACTATAGTAAACGGATGTGGAGCTGTGTTGAAAAAGTTGATGGTCAACTTTTAAAAATAACTGTCATACTTCCGTTGCCATATGCGCGGGCAGACGTTGGCACGTCATCATTGTGTACGAACAGTAAAAGGGTCTGCAGTGGTGCTTTACAAACACAAAAGTTCAGGGCATGCGATTTATATTGTAATCGTTTTTTTGCCCGAATTTCTTGGTTTCGTAATTGTTTCAATCGAAAATCTAAAACTATTAATTGCACCTGTTTAGTATGACACTTGTCGATATATTTTAATCAAAACTTTTGGACGTGCTGAAATATAACTTGTACATGTTACTGTAAAATGGTTTCAATACCGTTTGAATCTATAAGCAATAATGAACTTGATTGATTTATGGTAGTTTCGTAAAGCTCTTGGCATCTTCAAGAAGTTTTACATTAAGAAAAGAGGTCAGGTAGAAGATTTTACGGACATTTTTTTTGACGAGTCTTTTATTCCTGGATTGCCTTTTGTATTTATTATTATCAGTATTGGTTGATGTTTGTTATAAACACTTTAGTCCTTCACACATAACTTTAAAATGACGTTACTTTAAAAAATGTCCTGATGTAAAATCAGATGTTTCAGAAAACGTGTTAATTTGGAAGCTGCGTTTCTCACTCTATGTCACGAGGTGGCACTGTTAGACCACTAATCGAAATCTTCTCAGAGAAAAAAATGTCATTTTCTTGTATCATTTTCTTTAATTTGATCGGACTGATAGAAGTTAAAAGGTGTTTTCATATTATTTAAATAATAATTAAACGTTAATATCCGTGATTGTTATTTGGCGACTTTCTTTCAAACGTGTAACACCACGAGGGCACGTGACAACAATTATTAGAGTAAGGGCGCAGATTTGACACTTTAGCACATCTGTCTTATGATAAACAATATTAAAAAAATATATATATATCGGGAAAGATAGTTTGACCCTTAAACACTGTCAAACTGGACTTTATTCAGGTAAGTTAAGCAAACTAGTATCATTTCCATAAGTTGGGAGTAATGCTTGAGGAACCATCATGTAAGGGTGCTGTGGTGGTGGTTGCTATGCAGTTACTAAGGTCTTAAGCGGTTTTTAATGTGTTGAGAAGTTTTTATGTATTCTGGTTTATTGCTAGGTGGCCACATGGAGCCTATGGGTGGTTACTTACAGGACCAAATCTTTGTTAGACTCTGGCTTTGTAAGTCCCCAATGTGAAGTAATGAATGTAAAATAAAAACTGTTATGAATGCAAGATGACCTCACAAATGTTTTGTTTTTAGGATTTGTTTGTGACACGTGTGTGTGTTGTGTTCACAGGTGTCACAGTGGATCACACACCTGCAGCAGGTACAAGCACCTCTCTCAGCTGTGACTCTGGACGCCGGCTTGAGCGTCGCCCTGTCGAGGTGATTTCATGTGGGGTGAATTTGTGGGCTTTTTGGGTGGCAGGTTTACTGTTCTTGGGGTTGGAGTGAAGCTGTGTGTTGATTTCCCCCTGGGATGCCACTTTCCAGGAACCAGCACGGGCAGGGGGCGAACACCCAAACCTCAAGCCACATATTCCACAGCGCATAAAAGCTCTTGGTTTAAAGGGTTTACCGGCAGGTAGACTGCGTCTCAGAGCCTCTGTGTGTGTGTTTGAGGAGGAAAGTGATGTTGTCCAGTCACATTATGAGTCTGAACAGACACCACATCTGCAATGTTGACTGAAGAAAGTTTGCAGAAAACATACACGTGGGTTCTTATAAAGATATGAGTGAGATGAGCATACTGCATACTACACAGTGTATACAGTGGCAAGAAAACATATATCAACTCCTAGGTATTTTTTTTCCACAGTGATTTGCCATAAAATGTGATCTGATCCTCATCTAGGTTACAACAATAGAAAAACACAATGTGTATTGTTGTTTTTTGAAAACACCCATTAAACATTCACAGTGCTGGAGGAAAATGTAAGTGAACCCTTGGATTTAATAGTTTGTTGAACCTCATTTGGCAGCATTTACTTCAAGCAAGCGCTTTCAGTAGTTCTGAATCAGACATGCACATATTTCAGAAGGAGTTTTTACCCATTCCCCTTTACAAAACCTGCTTCAACTTTGTAGGATTTCTGGTATGAACCGCTCTCTTGAGGTCATTTCTATGAGGTTAAGGTCTGGGCTTTGACTAGGCCACTCCAAATGGCGCAAATTTACTTTGATGCTTAAGGCCATTGTCCTCTACTTGTACTGAGCCTCAACTGGTGGACAGCCACCCTGACATTATCCTGTAGGATATTTTGTTAAACTTGGAAAAAAAATTCCCCTCAATGATAGCCAGTGGTGTAGGCCCTGAGGCAGCAAACATGCCCAAATCATGATGTTTCCCACCATACTTTACTGTTGGGATGATGTTTTGATGTTGTTAAGCTGTGCCCTTAGTATTCTTCCCGAACAATTCAACTTTTGTTTCATCAGTCCATAAAATATTTTCCCAATACTGGTGTTTGCCAATGTGCTCTTTTGCAAACTTCAGGCTCACAGCAATGATTTTCGAGAGAACAGCTGCTTCCTCCGTGGTGTTCTGCCATAGAGACTGTGCCTGTTCAAAGACTTACGTATGGTAGACTCATGAACAGAGATGTGTGCCAGTGCCAATGATGTCTTCAAGCCTTTAACTGATACTCGTGGGTTCTTCTTTACTTCTTTTAGATTTTTGCGCTGTGCCTTAGGAGTCATCCCGGCTGTGCGCCCACTTCTAGGATGGGTAGCTACAGTATTAAACTGTCTCCCAACTGTAGGTTGTTGCATGTCTAAACCTTTTGAGATGGTTTTGTATCCCATGTATCCCTTTTCAGGAATGCAATAACTCTTGATAGGATATCTTTAGAGAGGCATGGTTCATAAGAGCGGATGCTTCTTAAATCAGCTTAGAAACTTTCAATTTTACATCTGTCCTAGATAAATGATGTAACTACAGAAGAGTCAAGTTTTTAATAGGAAGAATATCGAAACTCTTTGGTTATTATTGAGCGCGATGCTAATGGTCTAATCAGATTCAATGGGTTATGCTAAGCTATGCTAAAAGTGTTACCGCCACACCCGGAGATCGGCTGAATCGATTCCAAAATGGCTCAAATGTTTAACTCTAGGGGAGCTGAAAAATTAGCCTATTTTTTTTTTTAAATAAAGTGGAGTGTGCCTTTAAGGACCGCAATCTTAAAATGTTTGAGTGTCTTTTAATCCAAAAAAAGTTGCATTAAACCACACCTTTAAACTCATTTTATTAATTTGACTCCAGTTTGCCAGTAGGTGGTGATGGCGCAGTGGATAAGACACTCGCCTTTGGTGTGAGAGACCCCGGTTCAGATCCAATGTGACATACCATTGTGTCCCTGAGCAAGACATTTAACCCCTAGTTGCTCCAGAGGCGTGCGACCTCTGACATATAAAGGAATTGTACGTCGCTTTGAATAAAAGCGTCAGCTAAATGAATAAGTAAGCTTCTGACACAAATTCGCTTTTATTAAAGGAATTGGTCTAGTATGGGTTCCCTTACATTTTCCTCCAGCACTGTGAATGTTTAATGGGTGTTTTCAAAAAAGACACAAGAAACTAGAATTATTTGTGTGTGTCAATTTATGCACATTGTGTTTGTATATTGTTGTGACCTAGATGAGGATCAAATCACACTTTATGGCAAATCACTGAAAACCTATGGGTTCACATACTTTTTCTTGCCACTTTACTTTATGCATTTCTGTCTATTTCACACTTAAATCTTATTTCGTATCCTCAGAAAACATGTCATAGGAGTAGTTTGGGGCAACCTGTGGGTGAGTATGATGTTTTTATGATTATAAACGATCTTGAAAGGAGAGAAAGCACACGTGTACATTAGCAATATGGTGGTTTTCTCACACATTACCTGAGCGAGGCAGCGGCCCGCGGGCGCTCATGTGATTGATTGAACTTTTAAGTTCCCACATTCAGGAGACAGAGAGAGCGATTCACAGGATGTGCAGTTAAAAAACCTCCCAGTGCGCTCCGTGTGCTTCAACAGTTGATCCAAGCAAACACTTCAAGTATAATGTTATTGAGACACAGTGCGTTTGGGGTGTGTGTGAGAGCCTGCCCTCACACACACACTCATTTCAACAGAGAGAAGATCAACACAAAAAAAATTAAGCAAAAAAAATTTATCGAGCATTTCATTCTTCAGTACTATAGGAAAAATTCTGTATGCATGTGATATTCAGCTGACACTACCATCACTGATTATTGTTTTCAACATTGCATTTTGGGATATTAATTCTGTGCATTTATTCCTCCAGGCACAGTGAAGGTTTGATTCTTTTATTTAATGAAGTTTCACTTGATTTCTGTGTTTGCAGGTTTATTATTTATTTACACATGGCACAGTCTCTCACGATCATAGTTGGCGGCGGTGACCTGTCCTGGTTTTCTCCTGCGTCCAGTTCCCATTAGAGTTTAATAAGACGAATTGTGGCACGATAGAATGAGTAAAACAACTTCAGATCGCTAACAGGGGGAACAACACACACACAAGGCCTCTATTCAGACTCACACACTTGTCTTGGCAGAGAGAAAAATGGAGCAACAATGAGGGAAAGTAAGAAATGACTTTGAACCTCCTGCCCGTCAGTATCTGTTTCACAGGCTTAACATTCGGCTGCTGGCCAGGGGTTCGAGTCGTGCTGCACGGCGCCAGCGGGCTCCCGGGAAAACAGCCGCATCTCACGACGAGTCGGACGCTCCAAGGTGACGAGATGTCCCCACCTACACTTGTGTATGATGTTCTCAAGTCCTCCAAATTCCCGTTTCATCCAGCTTCTGGGAGACTGCTAGGAGGAAAAACGTTTCATGCCAAAATCCCATTCGCTCACTCGAATAAAGTGGCCATTATCAGAGGAACGGAGCTCTGGGTGCCGAGCAAACCCCAAACGCACGGTTTTGTGTGTTCATTGAGTTCAAATTGACCCCTTTTCCTCTAAAGGTCCAGCAGCCTTCCACAAATGGATTTTTGATCCATTAGGAGGAAGAAAAGCAGGAGAATGAAGGCCGTTGCTTTCAGGTTGACAGCAGGGGAATTCTGGGATGTGTTGCCAGGGGCGACCACAGGATGAACTTGAGGAACGTCAGCTTCTTCCAGAACTTTGGCCGAAGTGAAGCTGAAATATATCGGGTCTTTGATTTCCAGCGACGGGAGGAAAAGAGAGCAAAACTGAAGCTTATTTCAATGTTCCAGAGGTTTAAAAGCTTTGCCAGCATTTTAGGGTTTCTATAAATAGGTTCGAATTAAAAAAACAACACAAACTAACAGGTAAGAGCATAATCGAATTATTTCTCATGTTTCTTTGGTCAGAATAGCTGATGTTTTACAAATTAGTAACCAAATCATCAAACAAAAAGAAATTTGAGAAGTGTTTTCTGTCTCTTAAAGCTGTGTAGTTTATTTTTACATGTTTAGTATCGTTGTTCTTTCTGTCTGTGATCCAGTTCAAAACCAGTTTTGGTTTGCGACACACCAATAACAATAACTGTCTTAGAGTAATGTCATTTCTTGTAATTTTTAATATTTCTATTAATTCATGTCATTTTATATTGACTACAGCATGTGTCAGTTTCATTTTTTCACCATGTTTAATAAATAGGTCCCATCATAAATGTGTTTATTTTAATTCACTGTGATAAAATGTCCACAGCCTTTTTCCCCAAAACCGTCTGCTGAAATAAATGTGTGAAAAAATGACCAGATGGTTGTTTTTCTACCTCCATTTCTTTCAGCTGCAGACGGTCTGAGCCAAACCGTGATGAAGGCCGTTCTCCTGTGGCATGCTGGGAGTTTTCAGTGGAACCTGAGAGGGTGACGGGTGGACTCACACAGGTACTGTCATCGAGGGGAACACAGAGTTTGACAAACGGCTTCCTTCTTTTTCAGGACTAAGCCTGTTTAAGCTTTAAGTCTGTGAATAGAGGCTTCTGTTTGTTTCAACACACATCTCATCTTTAGACCCTACAGCATTCTCCAACAGGTCTGAAATCAAATAGCTAGATGTCATTGAAGAGCAAACTGACACTTGGGAATGTTGATCTCAATTAACCCCGTAAATGAGAGGTGATGTGTCTATGTGGATAAATGGACCTTACAGTCCTTACGCAGGTTTAAGAAAGTGAAATGAGTCCTTTCTGCACCACTAACATCAGGTTCCACGTCTGTCAGTGTCCTGTCTTAAATAGTGTGTGTTTGTTTGTTTTGTGTGTGTGTGTGTGTGTGTGTGTGTGTGTGTGTGTGTGTGTGTTTGTTTTGTGTGTGTGAACACAGCTTTCTGAGATGCTGAAGTGTTGTGCCTGCAGTCATACACCCCTTTATTCTTGGGCTTTGGCCTCAAAACAAGGTATATATTTGGTAAAATCCATTATTATATAACCAAGTTACAAGTTATAATACATTTGCCGTTATCTAAACACACCAGATCATTGTTATCATGTTCAGTGGCGTTGTGACTGGATGCCTGTAGAGCCTGTGAGTTAAATTGAGTACAGCTCTTGTTAACTTCACTATACTGTGATCCTGATAACTCACTAGAAAATGTCTTGTGCTGTTGAGTGTCAGAATAGGAATGCCAAAAAAGATGGCCTTCATTTTTATAGAATATCTTTATCGAAGACAAAATTAGAAGATAAACAAATACCGCTTAAAATAAGTATTTGACACATCAGCATTTTTATCAGTAAGGGGATTTATAAGTGGGCTATTGACACAAAATTTCCACCAGATGTAGCCATCAAGCCAAACATTGAATTCATACAAAGAAATCAGAACATTTAAGTATACAAGTTGAGTCATAATAAATAAAGTGAAATGACACAGGGAATAAGTATTGAACACATGAAGAGAACAAGGTGCAAAATGGCATAGAAAGCCAAGAGATATCTGGAAATCCGGAAATCTGTCAGTATTGAGAGAGAAACCCTGCCCCCTATCAGTACTAATTGATATCAGCTGCTTTATTCCTAATTGATGGCCAAATAAAAACTTTTATTCTCCAAATGATTAATTTGCGATTAATCATTATACAGCACTAGTATTATATAGAATATGGTAGTATTGCTTTTTTATGTACTTTAGTGTAAAATTCATACTGTAAAAATAATTGATCTACCAAAAAAAAAACAATACATACATTCACACATATCAGTAGCCAAGCCATTTAAAGGGGATAGAGAATGAAAAACCATTTTCACCTTGTCTTTGTTGAATAATGGTAGTCTTCCCGCATTCACGAACAAACAAAAAGTTCTAGACATGCTAAACATCTCAGTCTCATAGAAATTCCTCTTTTAGAAATGTCAGCCAGAAAACGGCCCAATCTGAAAAACTGATGCTTATGACATCACAGGCATCTAACTGCCCCTCCACTTTAAAATAATTGGCTACATTTTTTGAGTGGCAGCAAAGTCAGCCAATCAGTAATGAGATTGCAAGTAAAGCCAGTAGGGGGAGCCAAATAGGTGCAAAACCACTTGTTTAAAATCCCCCACCCTAATAGAGCTATCTGAGGAAGGTTCTTTTTAGGAAGCTTCTAAGGCATTACAGACCCAAACAAAAAATTTTTGTCTACATGTCACATCACAGAACAAGGATAAATACCCCGTTCAATCATTCTATGTCACCTTTAAACTTTTAATCTATCTAAAAATAAACGTAACGTGATAAAAACGCCATAGGAAACATTACACTTAAGGGAAGCATTTCACACCGCTACTGCAGAGCTGTCACTTTCTGCCACCGTTTGGGTTTCGCCCATAAAACCCAGTTGGGCAGAATGTCCTCATTTAAACAGCTAAATGTGTGTGTGTGTGTGTGTGTGTGTGTATACACTCACTGAAACATACACCTTACACACATCAATGTTTAAATAAAAGAAAGAATTTATTTATGAACAACTTTATAACAATTCTATAGCTCCGTGATAGGTTCAATCCCAGAGAACACACATATACTGATAAAGAAGTATACATGAGTCACTTTGGATAAAAGCATCTGCAAAATGTGTAAATCAAAGTATGTATATTGGGTTTTTGACATAACATTTTTTATCATCACATGTTAATTTAAACATGCGCTGTGTCAAATGAGTTTTTAAATACACAGTCGTCACATGAACTTTTTCAATTAACATAAGCTCATTAAAACATCACGTGCTCGACGCTCGATTGCATTTCTTCACAGCAAACGCTAAAAGCAGAATTCATCCTACCTAAAGAAATATTACATGAGTTTAAAATCACTTCAGTTTAACAGCGACGCTGCAGCGCGTCGACATACAGAACATCAGAAGATCCAGAACACATCTAAGAACGACTCGCTGTTTACAGTCAACTTTTCACAGATTTATTTCTACTTTACACTCATAACACATAAACCCATGCATGAGTGAAAAAGTATTTCACATGGAAAGTGTTGCTCTCAATGTATACAGTGTTCCAGCGCTGTTATGGAAAAGTAATTGCTGTAATTTTCTGGGGAATGACATGCTTCATGAGGTCAGGGGCTTTTCCCCTTCAAAACGCCAATGGAAACACTTTGGAACACAAACTCATCTGATACAGATGCTCAAATGCCAGCAGCACAGCTTCTTTTAACAAAACCAATACACAGATTTCCACACCCGATTGAACAATCTGCAGGTTGGTTTAGAAGTAAACAAGTAAAGCTGATGTTTGTATATGAATTGAACTGTAGTGAACACGTCACTCTTTTACAGATATTTTCTCTTCTTTCCTTCTTCAGAACAGAGCAGATGAGATGAAAACAACCAACACGAGTGAGTAACTTTTCCTTTATGTTGTGTTGTTGTGTAAATACTCCACTGAACACTTAAAGATGTTTGTAACATCTCATGTGTTTCCACATCCACACTGTTAATGACATCTTTGAGTCATAATAAGAGTTTACTGTGACGCTTGGCAATGTCTAATACGAACCTGTACGGCTCCAGTGTGTGCGCACTGTACTGTATGTGTGTGATAGGGGTGAATGAGTTAGTACCAGACTGACCACTGACCTGAAAAAATACAGCTGGAAAATGAAACAAGTTTCCATCAAAAGATGTGATTTCAGTCTATTCTTAAATTCCAGTCCTTCCTTGACCTCTGAACTTGTTTAACATGTGTTTTGACCAGCGAGCCTCAATGTGTTCAGATGTGTAATGATGAGAGACTCTGCAGCAGGAATCACTCAGCATGTGCAGAGGAAAAGCCTTACACTGAGCTCATAGCCGACTAAAAATAACCTGACCTTTGATTAATGAGCTTCAAATGGGTATTTCCCCCACGAACATGAAGCGAGGGTCCGCGCAAACACGCACCGGTGGCCAGTAGATCCATAACACCATCTTTAGATGCCAGACGTCATGCCCATTTGTTTAAATGCTAAAGAAACATGAAGAACAAATAACCCCATGTGTCCTGCATCAGTCCATTATGACCATACACATGAGAGAGAGAGAGATTTGTGTTTTCTTGCAGCTGGTATATCACAGGTGGTTAGAAGAATGTTTGCTGTCGATCATGAGTCTCTCCTGTCTGTGGCAGATGGCAAAAATCTGTGTGTATCAGTTTCTTTCTGCGTGTTTCAGTGGATGTTTAAGGGTGTGTGAGACCCACTAGTTGAGCTGAATGTAAATATACTAAGCTATTGCTTCAGCCAGAGAAAAAAGAAAGAAACAGATGGACATACAGATAGAAAGAGAGAGACTATGAGTAATAATAGTGTCAGGGGGTGAGGGGTCAGACAGCAGTTTTATAGACCATGCTTGACGCTTCACCAGACCAAACTATTCCAAACCGGTTTAAGAAGGCTATCTGGCAGATGCCAGGAATCTTCCACAGATGGAGATCAGACCGGGCTCTGCGGTTTAGTCCAAAAGTGTCAGACTCATCTGAACTCAAGGGTTGGATTTGAGTGTTATGGCAGCCTGGTTTTATTTGTTACCCTGAACACACACACATGCACACTTATAAAACTCTGCTTTAATAACAAATATCAGGCTGAAACGAAAGGAACCACATGGTGGCTCTCCAACTATTTAGTTTAATTTAGACTCCATGTCTCTTCACATATGGATCGGATTGGATGAAACAATGTAACACAAAGTTCATCCTAAACAAGAAAATTATAGGACAGTTTTTCATTTAAAGGGGACTGAAAATCAAACTTTTTCCATAATTGGGTCCCAGTTGCTTCTATCAACCTAAAAAATGTGACAAAGAACAACCCAGTTACTTAGTTTTGGTAAACCATACTCTGCAAGCATGTGAAAAATTAGGTCATTGAAATTTGGCTCCCCTTGTGATGTCAGAAGGGGATCTTATTATAATAATAGCACCCCTTAATCTGCACTATCCAATCATGGCACTGCCGTTTAATGCAGAGAGAATGAGAGAGAGAGAGAAATAATTGAAACATACCTGTCAACATTGGGATTTTAAAATAAGGGACATTTTCCGAACCCTAACAAAAAATATAAAATTTAAGTGAATCTCTGCATAAAACAGGCACAAAAATAATCTGCAAATGGAATAAGAAAAAAATCTTACATTTTGAACATTACATAAAACCTTACATAATGAAATCAAACACAACATTAATAAAAGTTGATAACTTTACCTCATGTGTTAACATGATTTTTCTTGTTCCCATCTAAATGATACCAGTTAAAGACAGTTAAAGTTAAAGACAACATATCCCATAATTCCACGCTGCTTCAGACATCATTAATCTACGTAATTGTTATTGCTTTGATCTGGCGCCGTCTAGCGGCACGGATTATACAAATTGCATCTTTAAATGCTTCACTCAAGAAAAATTTTCTTTCTCCATTGGCAGATTTGTATTTGCTTGAAGGACAAATTCTCTTAAATTTTATATTTTTTGTCTAAAAACTAGACTTATTTTCTTAGGTCATTTTGCTCATCAAGAAAATGCATCTTGATTAAAAATTTTGTACCGAAATTGTACCGAAATCAAGACAAAAATACTAAGTTAGTTTTTTTGCAGTGTACACCTTGTATCTTTGTTTGTATGGCTCTCTTGCATCTACAAGTGTGTTGTTATATACACATAGGTCGCAGATGTTGCATTCCTTAAAACCTTTGAGTTAAAGGAATATTCCATTTTCTTAAAAGAAAAATCCAGATAATTTACTCACCACCATGTCATCCAAAATGTTGATGTCTTTTTTTGTTCAGTCGAGAAGAAATTATGTTTTTGAGGAAAACATTGCAGGATTTTTCTCATTTTAATGGACTTTAATAGAGCCCAACATTTAATACTTAACTCAACACTTAACAGTTTTTTTCAATGGAGTTTCAAAGGACTCTAAACGATCCCAAACGAGGCATAAGGGTCTTATCTAGCAAAACGGTTGTCATTTTTGACAAGAAAAATAAAAAATATCCACTTTTTAACCACAACTTCTCATTTAAATCCGGTCGTGATGCGCCAACGTGACCCCACGCAATACGTCATGACGTCAAGAGGTCACAGAGGACGAACGCGAAACTACGCCCCAGTGTTTACAAGTGTTGAGAAAGAGGACCGTTCCTACGTTGTTGTATGTCAACTGATACTAATTAATGTCTTTGTGTCAGTTTATTGTTTACAATGGTCCGCAAATGTGCGTTTTATGTATGTAACACGTAACCTCCCTAAGTCACTACGCATTTACGTTAGGTCGCACTGGACCGGATTTAGACGAGAAGTTGTGGTTTAAAAGTGTATATTTGTTATTTTTATTGTCAAAAATGACAATCGTTTTGCTAGATAAGACCCTTATGCCTCGTTTGGGATCGTTTATAGTCCTTTGAAACTCCGTTGAAAAAAACTGTTAAGTGTTGAGTTAAGTATTAAATGTTGGGCTCTATTTAAGTCCATTAAAATGAGAAAAATCCTGCAATGTTTTCCTCAAAAAACATAATTTCTTCTCGACTGAACAAAGAAAGACATCAACATTTTGGATGACATGGTGGTGAGTAAATTATCTGGATTTTTCTTTTAAGAAAATGGACTATTCCTTTAAGTAGTAAAGCAAAACAGCAGTGTTTCCCTACACGTTAAGTTATAAAAAGAATGCACACCCCGCACACGCATTAGCCCGCACATCCAAATGGGCAATTTTGAGTATGCAGGTGGACATATCATGAAAATCTGACTTTTTCTTGTTTAACTCTTTTCCCGCCATTGACGAGTTATCTCGTCAATCATGCAATACCGCTATTATCCACCATATTATCCATTTATTTTCCGCAACTTATAAAACCCGGAAGTATTGCCCTAGGGCAAACAGCTGTATGTCCGTGTATGTTTTAAAGATCGCTCTGCATCTGATCTCTATCAAAAGTCCTTCACAAAAATGGAATTATCTCAGCTTTTTGCTCAAAATTTGGTGTTTTTGATGAAACCTACACATATTTGAGAGGTGATAAAAACAGAACACATGAAGGTAGGATGAAACTGATTTTTTTGTTTGAAAGCAGAGGGTCTGTTCTTTTGTTTCATATATTGTATGTGTATATATTTAAAAAGGAGCATTTTCTGGAAGGCATTAAACTTTTGTGAAAATCATGAAAAATGCTGGCGGCAAAAGAGTTAAGTGCTATAATTGGGTCCCCAGTGCTTTTATCAACATAAAAAATGTGAAAAAGATCAACCCAAGAACTTAGTTTTGGTAAACCTTTGTAATGGTAAAATAATACCACCCCTTAATCTGCACTATACACCCACGGCACTGCCATTTAGTGCAGATATCAGCTTATTTGCATTTTAAAGGACACACCCAAAAATGGCACATTTTTGCTTATACCTACAAAATGCTGATTTTAACATGCTATAATAAATGATCTGTTTGGAATTTGGTGCTAAAACTTCAGAAAAGTACTCTGGGGACATCAAAGATTTATTTGACATCTTTAAAAAGTCTTATGAAATGTCCCTTTTAAGTCAAGCAATGTTAAATATTGAGTATTTATGCATATGTAATAATGAATGAGTAAAGACATAGAGATCTACATCAGGCATGTGTGCGTCTGTAAATGTCTTCAGAAACTTTTTCATGTTGTGACCTCAGGATCAGATGACGGGTAAATGCAGTAACAGAGCTGAAGATCATAGGTCTGTAAAAGCTCATAATGTACTGAATCAGTGATAGTGACAGTGATGTGACTCGGGCCAGTGCACGTCTCTCTCTCTCTATCTCTCTCTCTCTCTCTCTCTCTCTCTCTCTCTCTCTTTCTCTCTCATAATGGGTTTTCCAGCTCAGTCTTTGATGCTGGTCATTTCAGCATGTCACTGTTTCTCTCCTCACACTTTCTCTCAGTTGGTGTTTAGAGACGTTTGGTTCTCAGGGGTTCTAGGTTACTCATGACTGATGTATAAGTGTTATAAACTCTCACATATAGCTTTTTAAATATTTTTACCCGGTGCTGTCTGTCTGTCAGATTGAGTACAGTCTGAAATCTTCATTGGTTCAGTCAAAAGTGACTTGTATTACATTTGATCAAATAACTCTACATGCATGTAGATGGTCTATGTGGTGAAAGCAGTTGGAAAAGACGCATGTCAAAAAAAGAGTATTTTCCTTTGCACTTCTTGCCTGTGTAACCACAATAGGAAAAAAGTGATTTTTCACCCAGGAGCATTTTTCAACATCACACTAAAAACCCTTGGCTTTTCTAACTGGCTCTCCATTCAGCAGCAGTGTGATTATTTAATGTCAATCATCTGACCTGGGTCAGTTTGCCCCGCCTCTCAAACCCTGAACTGCCCAAATAAACATATCCATTAGAAATGAAGCGTGCAGCAGACTGATCCTGATGCGCTGTAACTCAATAACAGAAGAAAATCTACAATATGTCACAATTCACTTTTAGCAGCTGTTAGTTTTAAGTAGGTCAGTTTGTGCATTTGTCAACTTGCCATCATTTCATAACATCCAGAATGATGATATTTACATTAAAAGACTCAGTGGTGCAGACAGAAAAGCAGACATATTTTGTAAATTGCTAAAAAATGACAATAAAAAGAGACAGTAAATCTTTTCATTGTAGAATTTGATGCTATAGTGTCAACTAAAAGAAGCAAGAATACATCTATAAAAGCTTCCTTCCCACACTGCAAAAAATTACTTTCTTACTTATTTTTGTCCTGTTTTCCGTACAACTATCTTAATAATCTTAAATAAATATGTATTTTCTTGATAAGCAAGAAAATAAGTCTAGTTTTTAGACAAAAAATATTACATTTAAGTGAATTTGTGCTTAAAACAAGCAAAAATATCTGCCAATAGGGTAAAAAAAATGTTAAGAAAAAAGTAATTTTCTTACCCCATTGGCAGATTTATTTGCTTGTTTTGAGCACAAATGTACTTAAATTTTATATTTTTTGTCAAAATCTTTTTTTTCTTAGGTCATTTTGCTCATCAAGAATTGCTTATTAATTTAAGATTTTTTAGATATTTGTACTGAAAACAAGACAAAAATACTAAGTAAGTAATTCATTTTTTGCAGTACAGTCTGAAACATGCACAATAAATGTGCATTACACAGATTAGCTTTCTGAATGGATTATAAAGGGATGATCTTTACAGTTTAAAAGCACTGATAGTTATCTTGCTATCCACCGAGTGTAGCTGAATCTTTATTAACCGAATGAGCGGTGAGCAGAAACTTAAAAGTGAAAAAAGTGAGCCTGCAGCTACCTCGATATTTGTCCAAGATAGGAAGGCAGAACACGCAGGGGTATTAAACAACAACACACTACTAAAGCAACTTAACTAGGACTTGGGAATTATTTAAATGAGAAACTGTGATTTCACAATTTACAGAACCATAGTCCCAATGAGCTGTTGTAGTTGTTAAAAAGTGTTTTATGAATATCTCATTGAAGTTATTTCATGTTTTTAGTCAAACAGCAACATTACGGACCAAAGATAAACATGTGAAAAACCATTAAAAATATTTTTTGGTGCTAGGTCTAAATATTTATTATGGGTGGGAGAAAAACTCGTAGGATCGATGCATTGCGATTCATTATATAACGATTCAAAATTGATTCTCAAAAATTCAGAATCGATTCTATGTATCAGGGGTCTCCAACCTTTTTGTAAGCAAGGGCTACCACAATGGACAAACAAAATTAGTTTTTCACTCAAAACTTTTTTGTTTTACTTGTTGATTTTATTTGATTTTACTTTCTTTATCATTGTTTAAAATGTTAATATACATAAAAGAAGCCAAGCTAATATAAAAATATGTAATAAATAAATATTAAAATTGAGGCTATTTATAGAATGTGCTTTGGCGGGCACCTCACAGACCCCGTGCGGGCACCCTGGTGACCACTGGTTTAGACAAAGATGGACAAACTAAGACCTGCTTCATAAAATTTGAAATCGGCTTTGTGGCAGCATATTTAAGTTCTTACATAATTTGTGGCCTAACATTTTTCTGCATTATGTTTTAAAGATTGTTTTTTGCAATCAACAAAGAAACCTTTTTTTTTGTTAAAGGGATAGTTCGGCCAAAAACAATATTAAACCCATGTTTTACTCACCCCCAAGATGTCCGAGTTGCATATGTCCATCGTTTTTCAGACAAACACATTTTCGGATATTTTAGAAAATATTTTAGATCTTTCAGTTGATTAAAGGCGGAGTCCACGATGTTTGAAAAACGGTTTGGAAAAGGAGACGGGCCGACTACCAAAACACACTTATAGCCAATCAAATCAAATCAAATGCCGGGTTGCGTATGTGTGGGGCGGGTCTATCAACAGAAGGTCCAGATTCTATTGGGGTAGGGGCGTGTTTGTTTAGGTGATTTCAAATATCAACATTGGCTTTCAAACATCAAGGACTCCGCCTTTAAATGTAATGTTACGGGGTCCACCCATAGTCCACGACCTTCGAGTCCAAAAAAAGTGCGTCCATCCTTCACAAATTAAATCCAAACGGCTCCAGGATGACAAACAAAGGTCTTCTGAGGGTAATCCGCGCGTTGTTGTTGTAGAAATATCCATATTTAAAACTTTATTAACAAAAATAAATACCTTCCGGTAACGCCGCCATCTTAGTCGCGTCCGCATTCAGGATGAGAGCTTACGCAGGTTACGGAGGCTACTCTGCTGCTGCTCTGTGCCCCCGCCCTCCGAATTTGTCATACGTCACTAAGAAAAGTGCGTACACTACGCTAATACTCTCTCCTGAATACAGAGGAGTCTAAGATGGCAGCGCTACCGGAAGGTATTTATTTTCGTTAATAAAGTTTTAAATATGGATATTTCTACAACAAAACCGCGCGGATTACCCTCAGAAGACCTTTGTTTATCATCCTGGAGCCGTTTGGATTTATTTTGTGAAGGATGGACGCACTTTTTTGGACTTGAAGGTTGTGGACCCCGTAACATTACATTTAATCAACTGAAAGATCTAAAATATTTTCTAAAATATCCGAAAATGTGTTTGTCTGAAAAACGATGGACATATGCAACTCGGACAGCTTGGGGGTGAGTAAATCATGAGTTTAATATCGTTTTTGGCCGAACTATCCCTTTAAAAGATAATCAAACTAAAAAAATTCTTATACTCTGTTGTGGATTGAGATTGAGAACCGTTTGTTATTTGTAATGGTATGGCTTGTTTATCTTGTTTATCCTAAATGTTGATATTATAAATGTAATTAACTAAATGTAATTAAAGATTCCCACCCCTAATATCTATGAATAGTAAGATGCCATCTAGCAGATGCTCACACACCTAAAACACACCAAGATCTGCTGATGTTGTTCAAATGAAAATACAGAATATCAGTGTAAAACTACTGTAAAACGTTACTCTGATTTACATCTCAAAGCAAGTTTTACAAAAAACAGTATAATACGGTAATGTCAAACACTCGGTTGACTCACGTCAGTGTTGGTACTGTTCTTGAACCCTGCAATATTTCTGTTTAACATTAACATGGAACACAATCTGCTTTTGCAGTTAACAAACACTGTGTTAGAGGACTTACAAGCTACAAGACCCGCAAGCAAACCTCTGTGTTCCTGCAGGTCAAGAGGAAAGAAAACACTGCGATATGTTTAATCTGTGGCTGCTGGTTAATTCGAAACATACCGCTGTCATAACAGAGCACTGTGTGCGACTCTTTCTGAGACCATTACAGGATTATTTGGGTTCTAGCGTTGGATGACATGGCCAGTGAGTCTGACAGGACTCGGGGTCCACATTAGGGCCGAGATGGGAAATACTGTAACCCCCCGTCAGAATAAACTCAGTAGTGTCTTTGTTTCAGCTCCACGTCTGGCGCGCATTTGATTGTTCCTGTCTGCGTCATTTTAAAACTCAATTACACGTGAATGAAAGTAAACTTGACTTTCTCGGTTTTTAATGGAAGGGGTCAACTGTACTGTAGCTTTTACTAACTGCTCTCAAAATCTCCGCCTGTCTCAATTCTTCACATGCAACCCTGTCGATAACACGAAATTTCATGCAAAAACAGTTCAACTAGGACCCCATGGATGGTTTCAGTAAAATCACATTAGCGGTTTGAATCTGTTAGGTAAAATGTTTGGTATCCATTATAGACAAATGAAGCATGTGTGGGGCTATTTACTGTTTGAATTTAATTCAATAATCATGTTTAAACGTTTATAGACTAAATGGCTATATGATATTATCACAAACTCCATGTCTAATGATTTCATTTTAGAGAGAGAGAGAGAGCAGATGTGAACTTTTGCTGTTTATTTCTAAATAAAGTGCATAGCTGTGATGTCTTTATTAATTATGAGATGCTGAAAGGTCACACACAGCTTGTTTGCTAATGAAACATTGAGAAACAAAGTGTTTATGAACCTGATCTGACAACAGCGTCACAGAAATTTGCTCAACGAGTAGCCTATCCTGGTTGTTGATTTGAACAAGTCCCAAACCCAAAGTGTTATAAGAAAAAAATTCAAATCATCCAGAGACCACTATAGACCCAGGTCGTATCCATAGAAAACTCAACATTTTACATAAATAACACAAAGTGTCATGACTGAAATTATTTAAACTCATGTTGCATTTCTGCGGCATCCTAACAAATGCACAAGTATCCAGTTTTAGAAAAGTTTTATTTTCTTCTGCTTTGATTCTCACGGCGCTCTGATGTCTTCACTTCATTAAGATATTAATATTAAACACAGTAGGTGTGAGTGTGTTGACTGGATCTGCTCTTTTCAAACACACTGATGTGATACAGAGGAACAGTGCCCTTTACGTTGACATTTAATGCTGATTATCTGCTTTATTTGAACACTCATACAGGCTGTCAGGATTCATCGTGTCATCCTTTCAAACACGCTGACCGCTAACTATGAGCTATTACAGTCAATTTAAACCTTAATAAGCCGATGGACACGTTATTGAATAAAATGCAGCCATGGCGTTTTTTTTCTGCGTGTAACGCGAGGTGGAATCAAACCGTGTAGTAATTGAAAAGAGCAGCCAGATGTATGTGTAGAGCGGCTCATTCATTTCACTTGGACACTCTGTGATTTGAGAAAACAATTTGAAGTCTTTGGTTAACCACCGTAAGCACACAGTACATGTATAATTTACTTAAGGGGGAAACATGGTTTCCCTCTGAAAAATGAATTTGAGCGGAGAGGAGTGCAAAGGCGCAGCGTCACAGTTCTCCTTTATGAGAAGAGAGCGAGTAGCGGATAAATGTGTTTAGAGTTACGAATGTGTGAAAAAAATTGCCACTGATGTCTATCAAACTGTATGTTTACCAGCACTGCCTTATTAGTTGTGATTTACACATTTCAAAACTATGAACAATGTGTGAAGTTGTGTAACTACAAGGAGTTGCTTTCACAGTATAATGATGATGTCATGTAATGAGTTACGTTTAATTCATGTAAACATGAACTGTCTGCTGGTGTTACCCCTCAGGTGTCTCTGTCCAGACTGAAGAACTCATTGAGAAACCTCAGACGTACAGAACGAGCGCTGGATTGTTTGTGAGGCAACGCAGTGGAGGGTCCTTGTTTCAGAGCGGGACCGAGCCAGCGAGAGTTTCCTGTAGGCTCAGGAAGTCGGGCTCTCTGAAACGAGATGTGTGTGTGTTTTTTGTTTCGCAGACCGCAAAGGTCCCGCTGAGACCGGTGAAGACGTAAAAGAAGAAACTTTAGGTGAGGAAGCGTTTATAAGATGACTGCGTTTCTGAGTTAAAAGCTGTTTGTTTTTAGGCCCTGAGAGCGGGCTGAGCTGTACCTGAGGGATTGGCACTGTGCTGAGAAAGGTGAAATCTAAGAGGAACCTGAAGTTGGTGCCAGATTATTAACTGTAGGTAATTGAACTACCCAAACGGCCACATCTGGGATTCATCTGAACCGAAGCGATCCGAGTTTCTGGACAGAAGCTTTGTTCATGTTGATCAGCTCCAAATCAATGACAGGCAACTCATCAGAATTCTTTTAAGCACATTTTGAGCACAGCTGGAAAACATGATATCAATAATGAACCATTGAAAACGAAACACATATTTTAAATTCAGATGACTGATTTATGAAATCGAAATGATGTTTTAAGAATGAAGTAGTTTAAGTGTTCTGTCAAATTCTGTGATTTTTTGGTTTCTGGACTTTGAGTGGTTTGAACATTATGACTGTTTCTCAAAGGGCAAAACATTAGACTGGGATCTTTAAATGGCAAATCACTCACATGTCAGATCTGTTTGTCATGTCGCTTTGGATGTTGTGATGGATAGAACCGAACTTTGACAGAACTTTGATGACAGGTGTGTCACCGTAACTGCTATCTTTATTATTTCACTAAAGTTTTTCATAGGATTGGCATGAAGTAAAAACTGTGATTTAGGGCACAGTGATAGAAAATAAATTGATGGATTCTGCTAAAAATCGAAACGTTTGTGATCTTCTCTCACACTTGTGTCCAAGTTTTGGAATTTGCCTGATAAACAGTTGTGACCGGTGACTTCTTTTTCGAGGTCGCACGATGCGATGCTCATCAAAACATGTATTTAGCCGGTCATGTTTGTGGCTCGCCATGTCAAAATATGTGTTCGGCGCTTCATGTGAACCTGTGTGCATCACGTGTCATGTCAAAATATATAATATATGATAATGATAAAAGAGACTTTCGCATTTGCCGGATACTAGCTTAAAGGATTACTCCACCCCAACAGTTTACAGTTTCAATACCAGTGCAACCTAACGTATTTGCGTCAGCACATCGAAATGTCATTCGTCACAAATGTGAAATGCACAATTTGCAGACCATTTTAAACAATAAACTGACACAAAGACATTCATTTGAATCAATCCACATACAACAACATCAGAACGGTCCTCTTCATCCACACATTGGGGCGGTAGTTTCACATACGTCATGCATGACCTTTCGACGTGCTTACGCAATGTTGCAATGTCGCGCTGGCGCATCACACGGACAGTGCAAGATGAGAAGTTGTGGTTTAAAAGTACAAATTTTTTATTTTACTTACCAAAAATGACAATTGTTTTGCTAGATAAGACCCTTATGCCTCGTTAGGAATTGTTTAGTGCCCTTTGAAACTGCGTTGAAACTGCAATTTTAATCTTCATTTAAACTGTAAAGTGTTAGGGTCCAATAAAGTCTATTAAAGGAATATTCCATTTTCTTAAAAGAAAAATCCAGATAATTTACTCACCACTATGTCATCCAAAATGTTGATGTCTTTCTTTGTTCAGTCGAGAAGAAAATATGTTTTTTTTTTTTTGAAGAAAACATTGCAAGATTTTCTCATTTTAATGGACACCAACACTTAACACTTAACTCAACACGTAACAGTTTTTTTCAACGTAGTTTCAAAGGACTATAAACCGATCCCAAACGAGGCATAAGGGTCTTATCTAGCGAAACAATTTTTATTTTTGACAAGAAAAATAACAAACTTAACTTGTGTTAAACCACAATTTCTCGCCTAGATCCGGTCCAGCGTGACCTAACGTAAATGCGTAGTGACGTAGGGAGGTCACGTGTTACATATATAAGACGCACATTTGCGGACCATTGTAAACAATAAACTGACACAAAGACATTAATTAGTATCATTCCACATACAACAACTTCGGAACGGTCCTCTTTCAACACACTTGTAACACTGGGGCGGAGTTTCGCGTTTGTCCTCTGTGACCTCTTGACGTCATGACGTATTGCGTGGGGTCACGCTGACGCTTTCAGGACTGGATCTAGACGAGAAATTGTGGTTTAAAAGTGTATATTTGTTATTTTTCTTGTCAAAAATGACAGTCGTTTCGCTAGATAAGACCCTTATGCCTCGTTTGGGATCGGTTTATAGTCCTTTGTAACTCCGTTAAAAAAAACTGTTAAGTGTTGAGTTAAGTGTTAAGTGTTGGGGTCTATTACAGTCCATTAAAATTAGAAAAATCCTGCAATGTTTTACGCAAAAAACATAATTTCTTCTCGACTGAACAAAGAAAGACATCAACATTTTGGATGACATGGTGATGAGTAAATTATCTCGATTTTTCTTTTAAGAAAATGGAATATTCCTTTAAATTGAGAAAATTGAACAAAGAAAGACATAAACATTTTGGATGACATGGGGGTAAGTATATTATCGTGATTTCTTTATTATAAAAGTGGAATATTCCTTTAATCTTATGTGTAATCAGAGTGTAGTGTTAAGTTAGTGTCTTGCGAGTTTTTTTGTGAACATGAGTGTCTCTTTTATCATAAAACCTTTCAGCACGTGTGCAGCAGGCATGTATTTTGACATCATGTCCCTAGGTCCACATGATGCACCGAACACATTTTGTATTCCCGCCCCTCGGAAAAAAAGTCACCAGGCGCCACTGCTGGTAAATTTTAAAGTTACCAGTCATTAAGACTTTTCTACTGGGTAAAACAAAAAGTCAGAAATGAATCAGATGTATTTTACATTTGACCTTCCATCCCTGTGTTCTCTATAATGTAAACCAACCAGAAACATTTTGGCACAATTTTGTTTTCAACTTATTAATTAGTTTCAATCTATCAATAATATCCCATACTGTCTTTTGTGTAAACCACATAATGGCATTTTACACAGAATGTTTATCCATAAAATGAAAGGTGATGTTTTTTAAAAAGACGTGTGATTAAAAGGACTTAAATACACTTTAAGATTCATAGTTACTGAGACGGGTGCGCACTCAGCACCTCCATACTTCTAAAAACATGAGAGAGAGAGAGAGAGAGAGAGAGAGAGAGAGAGAGAGAGAGAGAGAGAGAGAGAGAGAGAGAGAGAGAGAGAGAGAGAGAGAGACTCTTTTATATACACTATTAAAGAATGGAATATAAGATACCTGGGAGCAATTTGGTGAAGGACTGGTAACCAATTAAACCAGTAATTCTGACTAATTGCCAGTCATTTGATAACCAGCAATTTAACACTCTCACTTTAATGGGACCCTGTTGTGTTGAGGTTTCTATCAATGAGCTCATTGTTCCCCTGGGTTGCTCCTATGATATATAAGATTATAATGTTGTTCATACGGTGCAGTGTTGATGATACCACGGAGATCAGGACTTTATAAGGTGTCCCTAAACTTTATGGGGTGGTGGTTTGCATGACTGTATGTTTCTGTAGAGATCTGTAGGGTTATGATCTCCAGAAATGAAGTGTCATGCAGACTGGATGTCTCGTGTCGCTGGATGTACTAGAAGACACAAATTCAAGCCAACAGGTCGCTCAGAAGATCTTCATTCAGACTTCAGTGTTCAGTGTATGGGTTTATTTGTTCAGTAAAGCTCATCCATCAAGAATTTGCTTTTTGCAGCCCTCACAAATGAGGGACTTACGAGCGTGTCAAAAGAAGGATTATTTCAACACCATCGTTCATGACTGAAAATATCACTATAATACATATTAATAATAGATTTCATTTTGTATTTGCTTAGCGTGCATATGTGCATTTTAATGTAATAATCAGAAACTTTATCCCCCACACTTTGGTAAAGTGATTGATTTATATGCTACTTTACACATACTTTCATACTTTGTAAGATTTTGGTTTGTTTTTATACTGTCAATCATTCTCACCCAAATTTTGCCTCCTCAGAGAAGCGCACCTAGCCTGAGGCATCGGCCAGCAGCCAGTGTAGGGTCACGAACACCCACATACCACCCTTCAGCCACAATCTACAACTGTCTCATTAACCAACAGATCATTTCATAAATGAAAACATAGATTTACATATTTACTTTTTCTCAAGTTAGAAAAAGGCTGACTTGCTATGCGGCTATGCTGAGTGCCATTGGAAGTGGGGTCATCGTGCCAGCAATCGTATAACAGTGACATCATCATCACGTAAAAGAAACATTACTCCACCCAGCTCATACACCGTACTAATGAAGCTCATCTTCTCCTCTCCTGAATCACTGACTCCATCAAAGAGGAGAAAAAAAACTCGGCTCAAAGTGAGCATTCATCTCAGACTCTCCTCCGGTGCATGACGTCTTTTTTCCAAAAGTTTTCCTTTACAGTCGAAGCTACACATCATTACTGCTAGCAGGGCCTTTCTTTCTCCCCCTTTCTTTAAATTAAAAAAAAAATTAAACAGAAGGAAAGGAAATGCACTGATTTGTGGGAGAATAATGAACTACATCATCTGATCTAACAGAGAAACCTGAGAGAGAGAATTCAGAGCTGTCTGACTGGAACTGTCATTGGTAATTTGTAGAATATGTAACAGAAACAGTGTTTTATTTCTATGAAGGTGTTGTTTGTTTAATTTATTGGAAATCCAAATTTTGTTTTTTTATTACATTACTTGTTTTTCAAATTATGTGTTAATAATCATTGCTGTATGACTAAATACTGTAAATAAAAACATTTGCTATACAGAACTTGCTCTTAATTAAATACAAATCTAAACATAATTTAAAATTGTTTGGAAAGTAAAAAAATGTGAAAATCATAATTTTTCACATGATCAAATACATTAAATACATTAAATGTATATTTATCAACACACATACGCATTTTCAGACTAAGAGGATTTAAATATGTATTATGTATATTTTCATTTATAATTGAGAGCGATTTCATTGGTGACACGCGAGTGAGTTAGGCGCATGCGCATATCGGGTCATCATTTGCCTTGAGGAATCAGTAACGTTAAATGTGGCATGATTTCTACTTCACACCAGGTCGCTTTTAAAAGGTATGTAATGTGAAAAACATATCATAAAATATATCCAGATTGATTCATAGACAGTTTTACCAGTAATCGATCAAATGAATGTCAAAGCATTGCTTGTTTAAGCCATTTTAGTGGCTTTAAAAATCTACGCCTAATTACCTTGTTTTGATTTAGACAGCAACAAAGATACAAAGATAAAGTGTTCATACAATTGTTTTTGCCTATATTGACGTTGTAATTTACATTTTATTTTAAATTAAAATGAGTTCACATTTGGCGGTAAATATGACGTGGTTCTGTTGTCACGTGACACAAACTAGTCTGTTCCCAGATCAGAAAACGAGTGCAAAGGAATGCAATGAAAAAGTGAGCGGTTTTAATACGATTTATTGTTCGTATTAAGTCATACTGACTGATTAAAAACAATTCCTGGGTTATATTTATACAGAAAGTCGAGCAATAAAATGAAAACATGGGCTGTTTTTTAATCACAAAGAAGACGACGTTTTGGACCAATCACTTATCTTTTCAAATTCTCATTACTTTAATACATATCATAAAGTTCTTCTTATTTACTGTTACATTATTAATGTTATAGTACAGTAATATTAATCCTTTTTAAACACAATTCTTTTGTAAATGAATTCAGTGCAACAAATGCCAACAATTAACACAAATATACGTTACGAATATAAATACCGTGTAAGCTTTTTTTAATCAAAACAGCCTTTAAAGGTGCTCTAAGCGAATTGAAGCGTTTTAGACCATAAAACATATTTTGTTACATACCGGAAACATCTCCTCACTATCTGCTTTCTGCCTGTCCGCTGATCAAACTGTAAAAAAAACGCGATCTCTGTAGACAGCCCTGGCTTCACAAACGGCAATATCAACAAATGGCCAAACCTAGCAGCACAAAACTAAACAAAGTATTCCAGCCAATAAACGACAAGAAGGATTTGGGGGTGGGGGTTGGGCGCGTTCATGAAAGCACGGAAGGGAGGGGGAGGGGGAGGAGTTAGCTACGCTCTGTCTGTTTGAAAACAGTTCAAACATCAACAGGAAGTGACGTCGCACATTATTCGCTTAGAGCGCCTTTAAGCTACTGAGATTTAAAAAAAAAAATTATGGAAAAATATTGGATAATAAAATTATAAGCCTAAAGGTTCTCTTAATGTTCTCTTTATTTTATTGTGGTTGAAAGCCTCTGTGTAAAAGTTTAAGTAGGGATGCACCGAAGGGAAATTTTTCCGAATAAATTTAAACACTCAGCGGAATACCGAACAACCAAACATTTTGACCACTTTTCTGATCAGATAGCTATCTGACTTGTTGAAATTGTTCCAGTTACAACCGATCAGATATTAAGATCTTAGTTTGATCTTAATAATCCGATCTTTTATTCCCGGGCAAAATGCAAATAACTTTTTCATTACTCTGCCTTAAGCAACTTGCAATGACGCTTATGCAGCACTTTATGTTGTGAGAGAGAGAGAGAGACTACCAGAAGAATGAGAAAGTGCTTCTGTCTAACAAAAAGCTTTTGTTAATAAACATTTTAATCTAAGCGTGTTTATCATTAGAACTTTACTGGTTCTAGGAAGTTTTTATTACATACTGCCGTCGCTCTTCGTTGTTCCTCTACTCATCTGACACGAGATGAAGAGCTAAAGTCTCTCATTCCCCGTGATTGTGCATTCAGCAGACAAAGACCTGCCAACCTTTACGCATTTTGCGTAACAGATACGCATTTAGACACCAAACTACGCTGCTACGATTTGTCACTTCAAAATACGTGAAAAGCCTTTGATGGCTTTGTTTGAGTTCAACTGTCTGTGCATTTGCGCACTAGGCAACTCATCTATGGGTGTAACCGCATTGGGCAGCAACCTGTTGGGAAAAGACGACGTCGACCAATCATAGCGCTTAGTTTTCAACTCTTCAAAGCGGAGAGCAGGGAGCCGTTAAAACAAATAACGAAAATAATGAAATTGTTTTTCATCTCGGTCCATCTTCATACCGTGACTTGTTTTACAAGGGAGGATGGTCCTAAACACCGTTTTTAAAGGTAAATGGGCAGGGTATTGGAATTGTGAATTGCATCCATTGTAATAATAAGCCTGCCAACCAGGAGCGTCTAGACCCCTTTTACTGTTGCACGTGCCCCTGTGTAAATCTGTTGTACGCAGTATCCTATGTTGCGCCTCAAGTTTAAGTTTTTAGTTTATTTGCCAGTATATTAATTTACATTGCTAATCGCGGCAAAAAACTGTGCTATATGAACCGTAATTCACGCTTGTAAACGCGTTGCCATCCCACATTAACGGAAAAGACAAACTGGCGCGAGCACTCAAAAATCGATGTCCGCGAGTCTGTGTTTACTTTTTGTAGCACTCAGCTGCCGCTCACTCAGAAGAGCACGTGACGGCACGCAGGCAAGAAAACATGACAAAACAAAAGTACGTTTCTAAATAATATCAATCTTATTCTTACTCGATTGTTACTGGCACCTGTCGATGTACATCAGATTTTTTTTGCAGAGCAGGGAAATAGAAGCAGAAAGTATAGATGATGAGGGAGCTAAAACGAAGTATATGCTCAGCCAGTCAAAAACAAGTATAGAGGTTTGCATTATTGCTGAGAAAATCAACACATGTTTGTGTACTGTTCTGTATTGTCAGATATGAAATTACTGTTTAGTTCACTAGATCTACTTTAGGACACTACATAAACAGTTGGCATCACTGCTGAAAAACAGTATACCAGCAAGACCAGCATATGTTGTGTTTTGGTGCTGGTTTGCTGGTGACCATCAGCATAGACCAGCTTAATTCTCATGATGGTTTGGTGCTGGTTTAGCTGGTGGTCATCAGCCTACCAGCACCAGCAAGAGCAGCATATGTTGTGTTTTGGTGCTGTATGCTGGTGACCACCAGCTAAACCAGCATGGTAATTATGCTGTTTTTAAAGCAGGTTTAAACACATGCAGATATATACACAAAGCGATCATCCACATACGTTTTTTATTGTAGTACCAGCTAAGTAATGTTATTGTAAATTTGTGTAAAAGACTCATTATCATCAGTACTGTAGAATGCAAATCTACTAACATGCCATTTATGCCTTAAAACATAATACTGTTCATGTTAGGTATGTTTAAGAAAAAGTAGTGGTAGGCCTGCTGTGCCCCATTAGAGGTTCATGTCAACGTGCCTGCTGGAAAATAAAGCAAGGATATAGCATGCTATTTGTTGATTCTTTGTTATTTATAATGTCCCATGTATTTACGACATATACCATAGGCGTTTTTGTTTAATAGGCATATTTTTGGAGGTTGCCTTTTTATTAAAAGAGTTCTTCATAGCCTACTTGTATGTTGAAAGACTAGATGGTGAGTGGGAACTATGTGCTTAGTAATAAGTTGTAGTAACAAGTGATAAGTGAGCATGTGAACTCAATCACTACTGATCAGCAAATGTGCCTGACCTCGCGCCGCGCCGCTGCGGTAAGTTGCTACTCAAAATTTTTTTCCAAGGTTGGCAGGTCTGAAATACCCAGGATGACCACTGTTTCTTGATCATACACTGTATGTTGTTCAGGACGTTTAAAAATGATAATAAATGAAACTGTAGTGCTGTATTTTTTAATGTCTTTCTCGGACACTTTAAAATGCTTTCTTCAACATGTTTGCTGCATTTGCGCACCTCTCCCTCTGCGCTGGTTGCTATTTGATTGCGTCATTAAAGACCTCAGTGTTCGGTTAAATCTATTCGGTAGGGCTGGGTATCGATTCAGATTTTTCAGATCGATTCAATTTCGATTCACAAGCTACCAAATCGATTCGATTCTCGATTCAATTTTCGATTCTGGTTCTCGGACCGGTTTTTATACTCTATTCAACTCGATGAATATAGATTTAATACAAATACTACTATATTAATAAAAAGAACAGTGAACAGCAAGTTACAAGTGGGTAATTAATAAAATCGACGAAGCACCTGAAACCGCCATTTTAAGCACTGAATGAATGAATGACAGGCTTGCCTCTTGCTCCTTGGTAACATTGCGCTAGGCAAAAAAGAGGGTGACATCTAGTGAAGAAGACTAGTAATTCGATTAATCTTTTGTTCAATGTTTGCAGAAATAAATATGAAAAAAAAAATCGATTCGGCTCTTTGATAATCGATTCTGAATCGACCACGTAAAAAAAAACACGATTTTTTTGGCCAGCCCTACTATTCGGTCTTTTCACTTGTTTGGCTGAACATACAAAATGTGTTTGATTGGTATGTTTTGGTTGCTGAACTTTCGGTGCATCCCTAAACATAATAATTGAGGAATTGTATAAAGTATGTGCAGCTATGAGGCTCTGTAAATTCTTGTCTTTCTTTTTTAGGAGTTTGTATGATTTATACATTGTGCACCATGAGAGGAATGGTGAAAAATTAAAGACAGTGAGAGAAATCTTCACTCAACACCATCTCTTCTAAAATATGCTACCAATTCAACAGAACAATAAACATCACTGAAGTTCTCAGGTGGAAAATGACCATCAGCCATCAGTGAGAATGAGTCTACATATACAAACACACATATGCACGCATCCAGAGCTGGAGGTGACAGCATTACGTCGTTCCCTCTGGATGGACCACACAAGCAGCGTGCAGACTTAAGGGAAAAATGCTGGAGCCTTTCATCTTTAAACCGGAATGAAGGATGGAGGGGGGGAGCTGATGGAGGACAGACGGTTGCTCATTCAGACAGGAGGAAGTGAAGGGAGTGAGACCTGCCAAAGCCCACAGGCTAAGAAGACACATGGAAGTAAAGGTAAAAACAGAGGGATAACTTGGGAAGTAAATGTAAATATAGAGGGATAACTTTGGAAGTGAAGGTGTGGTGTATCATGTTGCTTCTGCAAACTCGAATGGAATCTGCACCTGCAAATCATCACAGAATTTGACACCTGTCAATCACAAAATTATCAGTCTTGGCATGTTGTTTTATTTTTACAATAGATTCGTTTTTTACATATTTTACCAACATAAAAATAAATTCCCAGAAAGCAATAAATTTTGTGTCATAAAATCTAGGGGTGCACCGATATATCGGCCGATGATGCTTGGTATGCTTCTCAATGAATTACGGTGAAATGCCGCTACAATCGAAAAGCCAGAGTGTGCTCTCATGCAGAAACTCAATATGCACTGTAGATGAAGAACTATACACACGCAGCCATGACACTCAGCTCCAGGAAATGGCTTAAGCATATATTTATATTGCTGTTCTTCAAACCTTTTCAGGTATTTTCATCATAATAAAGAATATGTATAATGATTATGTTTGACTTGTTGCTTTTTCAAATGCATGGTTTAAACGACTCAAACTAACAGTGATTTCTGATTGATAAGGACTTACTGATCAAAAGTTGTAGTACATGAAATAGCTGTGAATAATATCGGCAGTGCGATTAAGAATAGCTATTGGCCACATATTACTATATCGGCATTTATCGGCGCACCCCTAACAAAATCAACTGATAAACTGATGAATGCAGGGCTCGAGAGTGCAAACAATCAGAGAAATAGTGAAGGGCGGACCCCTCCCTTTGATTGGCCATTGTCCAGATATTCCTGTATGTGTGTGTGCATGAACCACATTAAATCGAGTCAGAGCATAATTCTAATAAAGAAAAACGTCTTGAAAGTTACTCCAAAGTACAGCAATGTTACATTGAAAAAAGTTTATTCTTTTATTATTAAGAATTTCTATTCTGGGTTGTAATCCCTCATTTCTTTGAATCAAAACCTTTCTTTTTTTAAAAAAGCTTAAGGTTACCTAAAAAGAAGCTTTACCTGGCGAAATTATTCCTAAAACATATCTCAAATCTCCAGAGCATTTTAACAGCACGTGTAACATTAATGTTATACAGAACAGCAAATAACTTATTAGCCCACCATTAAAACATGACAAACTTACTCTAAAACATCAAAAGTCGAGTGCTTTGAACAAACGTGCGTGATCTGATGTGTCTTCTGATCACAAAATGAGAAAACTATTTTACAGAACTATTTTATGCTATTTATGCTTGATTAGCTAGCAAATATATAGTATTGTTATAAAATACCCAACATAGCATGAAGAACACAGATAAACCGTATATCATCTCAATCGTGTTTATTGTTTCCATGCTTTAAAACATCACAACATCTACATTTTTCTGTTATTGAATAAAACGGCGATCTCCGCGTGACACTACGTCTTCTTCATTAAGTTGTCATGATGGGACTGTCTGTCACGAGCGCCATCTAGCTTCACGTATGAATAAAACAGACAAAATGTGTGAATGGCTGTAGCCATTGCCATGTATGGAATAAATATGGATTAAATATTATCCATCCGTGCAGAAATTTAAAGTAAATATTTAAAATGGAATAAATATTTCTCCAAATATGCACACTTTGAATAAAAATGAACATTGAGTAGTTGAGTGATTTCATGACAACCATGCAGGAAGATTTTTCTCAATGACAGCGACTGAGGGTCATTCTTAAAAATTAAATACAAATTCATAACTCCTGACAAGAAGACATTACTGTCACTATAGGATTTTCTGAATAAATTAAAGGTAAAAAACTGAATCTTAAGTCTTGACGCTTTTTAATGCCGCATAGTTTTTTAAAGTAAGTACATTTAAACTAACAATACCTTTGAATTAATGTAAATTAAGAACTCTTTAGGATGCCAGCGTCCTCGTTCTTGTAAAACTGTGGCGGTAAATGCGATGCGGTCAAAAATTTGGGTGCACCTAACTTTTGTTCTGGTGCACCTAAAAAATAAAAGTTAGGTGCACAAGTGCAACCAGTGAAAAATGTCTTGAGCCCTGGAACGTACAGCAGGCTTGGTAGTTGGCAATCACATGTATTTTGAAACTATTCAAGACAAATGCAGGCAGAATACCATGTCATGTGGCTCATTTTTTGCTCAAAAGCTTTATTACATTAAAAAAAGTAAATTTACCTGCAGTAAAAGTGCACCTATTTCATAAAAAATGGTATTTCGTGTATTTTTGTATGATACAATGTTTTTGCGTGGTTTATAGTTCAAAAACATTATTTTCCACATACTGTACATTTTTGTAGATAAAGATTTCCCTGTCTTCCTGAAATGCACTGATTTTGTACAAAACTGACGTCAGCCGAAATGTGACGCTCCTTACCATGTTTAAAAGATTTGGTTGGTAACAGAAGTGAACTTATATGCTGAGTACGAAGCAGGAGGAATTATTATAATGTCTTTCTTCTCTACATCACCAATCCCAGGAAGTAAACTTTTGCCTACAAAAAAGTTTTGTGTTTGTTGTAGTCCAAGAAAACAGATTTACGTTGGGATTTGTATTTTTTGCATATCGTTAACATGTACTAATACACACTAACAAACCAAATGAAATGTAAGATCATGAATTGGACCATAGGGGCTCTTTAAAGTAGTTCTCAAACTTTTAGGCATGCACCCACCCCTTGTGTAGGGTGCATCCTTTGCAGCCCCCCAAAGAAAATTCATAACATAAAACAATCTCAAATTTAGAATTTGAATTAAATAAAACATATTTAAAGATACAATCTATAATGTTGGTTGGTAGCTATATTTTACAAAGAATTTATGAAATTAATATATTTTATCAAATATAAATATTGGCACCATTATCTTGCGTTCCCCAGTTTGAGATTTACTGGTGTAACCCAACACTGTTGTTTAAATGGAAATCAAGAGGAAAGGGTGGGCTGAGGAAAACGGCAACAGCAGAATATATGGAGAGGCTTTTATGCAGGGAAATAACGCTTGGTGCTTGTATGTCTTGCTGTGGCATTAATTCGGTTCCCTTTTTTCATCCTTAATCCTTACAACAACAGGGCCTTTGGAAACTAATAAATGGAAGGATTCGATTTCCTTCGCTTATGCCAAACACCACAGCCTTACCTTCAGAGCTCAGGGGTCATAAGGGGTGGGTGGGGATGTTTATATTCTGGGTGTTATCCCTTTATTGACATTACATATCAACTGGTTCTGAACACAGTCAGGCAGGCCTGGTAAGAATTATAGATAAGCTCAGGGTGAGTATTGTAACATGGATCATATCAAAGACCTGACTTACCCTTCACACAGACGGACATGGGCTGAGCTGGAATGAGGGATTGAAGGGCCTCACAGAGGCAATGGAAGCATAAACACAGATGCCATCTTCCTCCAGCACATTTCTATTTGTACAGTTTTTACATAATGCTTCAAAGCGGCTCAGACACACCCAGAGCAGGATCAGCAGTGCCCGTGAGAATGTTTGGCTCAGGAGAGGACCTGATTGAAAGCCGGGCAACATCACGGTGCTCATGACCTCATTGCAGTTCCTGGCCCGTGGCGGCAGAGATGTGCTCTCTGATAATGGACAGAGGCCGAGCGTGTGGTTCGAGTTAAGCACAGACAAAAACGGGTTTGTTTTTAGGGACGTGAATTCTGTAGCGCATGCAGGCATAATTGCTTAGATTATAATAACTAAGGAAGCCGTTTTTTTAGATTTCAACAGTGTGTTATAGCAGAGCATTAAGTCAGCGGTAGTTCATGTATAAATATAAGGATGGCATTTAAATGAACCTATCAAGTGTTTGCGTTTGTGTAGCACTTATGTTGATGACATCATGTTTCTATATATCACACTGTTACTGTATGTTACTGTATTCTGGTAGTTCCTAGTCTAAAGAGACTTGTCTTGTTGCTAAGGAAATGATGATAATATAATTGTCCTTGACTTGTAAACCATTAAGTGATTTTACATGCACAGTTTTACACTGATTACACTGTAAAAAGAATACTGTGAAAAATACAGTAACTTGCTGGCAGCAATTAGCTAGTAAGTTGCTGTATTTCATTTCACAGTATTCTTACTGTAAATGTAACTGCAGTAAAATTAAAATTACTGTGAACTCTTTTACAGTAATAATCACAGTACTGTATTTCATAACTACTACTGTAATAGGGATTACTGCATTTATTTTGTGTACTGTAAAATGAAGACACTGTTTGTCACAAAAATGCCATTTATTTTCTCACTTTAAATTAGAAAAATTCATAAATTAAAAATAGCATAGCATACATTTTTTTCAACATGTTAAATTTTTTCTGTGAACATCTCAAAACTATTTTGAACACATACATTTTTTTTAATATGTTAACATTTTTCTGTGAATATTTCATTTAATTTCAACACTTCATACAAAAACACTTTTCTGAACACACAAAACAATCAATATGTATTAAAATGTTTCTGGTAAATTACAAATGCATAAAAATTAAATGATTTACATTTACAGCAGGATTTCAAACCTGAATATTGTTTTTCTCCAAGACGTTTTTTTTTTCAGAACTATTATTCTTTTAAAACTGGACCTGAACTAGTTGACTTCCTGGGCTGGACTCTACCCTGTAGTGAAAGAAATTGACTATTAATGTAAAAGTTTATAAGCAAGACAGATGGGTTGATGACATATACATAAAAGTTTACTTCACAGTGTTTTAAAGGTGCGGTGTGTAATTTCAAGAAGGATCTCTTGACAGAAATGCAAAATAATATACAAAACTTAATTATCAGGGGTGTATAAAGACCTTTCATAATGAACCGTTATGTGTTTATTGCCTTAGAATGAGACGTTTTAACTACATACACAGAGGGTCCCCTTACATGGAAGCCGCCATTTTGTGCAGCCATGTTTCTACAGAAGCCCTTAATGGACAAACTTTTTTACTAAGTTGTCTCCAACTATGACATGTTTGTCCGGTGGCAGCTACCGTAGCTTCTCTATGTGTTTCAAAAGCAAGAGGTGAGCAGTGGACTGAGCAGTTGGTTGCAATTCACAACTTCACCACTAGATGCCGCTAAAATTTACACACTGCACCTTTAAATAAACAATTTTTATTTTTTTATATGCTCTGTTGGTGGTTTGTGGAGTAAAATCTAATATTTATTATTTAATAACTGTCTACATTAAAGGCGGAGTGCATAATGTTTGAAAAACGCGTTGGAAAAGGAGACGGGCCGACTACCAAAACACACTTAAAGCCAATCAGCAGTAAGGAGCGTGTCTACTAACCGACATCCTTGCTGGGTTGCGTATGTGTGAGGCGGGTCTTTTAAAAGAAGGTCCAGATTCTATTGGGGTAGGGGCGTGTTTGTTTAGGTGATTTCAAATATCAACAATGGCTTTCAAACATTGTGCACTCCGCCTTTAATACTATTATAAAATTATACGTAAATATCCCACATTTCTGCCACAATACCATGTTTACAGTTAGTGATACAACAGTGAAATTTATGGTAAATATTTGTTGATTTGTGAATGGAAAAGTATTGTTTCACTCGACGCGCCAAACACATATTTTGAAATGACGAACCACACACATGACGGGCTACATACATGTTGTGACAAACTTTGCATCGTGCGCCCTCGAAAAAAGAAGTCACCGGCCGCCACTGCATTAGACTAGCTGTGCTGCTTTTCTACCATTTGCATGGTGAGTTAAATTAAACGTTTGATGTTTAACAATAGCACAACAGTTGATAAACAAAAATAAACACTTTAAAAAGTATTTTACTTATCGGGTAGTTGGTTAAAGAATGAGTACTCAAATATTTGTTCCCATTCCTAGTCAAAACTATATAAAAAACAAATAAGTGCTTACCTCTGGATAAATTCCAATGTAGTGGCTGCATCATACATGGCTAGAGCAGAAGTGAAATCACAACGGTCACTCAATTGGAGGAGAACTCTGCCCTCGATGGAAAGCATCCATTTTTTGCCCCCAGAATGGACTCTCCTAAAAAATATTAAATAAAAGTTGCCATTGCACAGTATTCAATCTGATATGGTTCACTATTTTACATAAGCAAAATTTATTGAAAACACTAGCCCTACATAACTACCTATTAGATCAATAACCACTAGAGATTTTTGGAATGTATGTGCAAGATGACATAAAACTTTGTTCACACCACACAGTGACTCGATACAAATATGCTTTATAGATGAAGTAACCCTTAAAATTGACATCTATTGTGTATGTCGAGTGCTGGGATCTTACCGAGCATGATGAGCCTTGGAGTGCTTGGCAGGGAAATCTGGGCCTCAGCATCTGTTTAGGTGGAAGTTTCCTGTAACACAAAATAAACAAACAAATAAAAACGATTAGAAATCACAAGTACAATATTCATAAGAGAAAAAGTGTGTCAATACTGTACAAAAATAACTTGCATCAACCAAGAGAAAAACAGCTTCTTCCTGTTGCATGGTTTCTGTGCACTTTAACATGTTTGATATATTAATATATATATAAATCATAGAATAAACAACATTGCTTGCATTTGAAAATCATCATGCATGCCAGTTCATGTAACTTATGTACCTGGAACGATGGTCGATGGCTCTTGTCTGCAGTCTGAAAGGAAAAAAAAGAGGTGAATAAAAGAACGAGTAAGATCTCGAAATATCTTAATACAGTGCGAGAATATTATAATAGTATAATATATATACACAATTTCAAACTATTTTGAATTCAGCAATGCTAACGTTAGGTACTCTTTAATCAAATAAAAGACGTTATAAATGTAATGTCGCCAGATAAGACAAATATTTATACAATATGCTCCCCAAAGTCGGGTATAACACTTCAAATTAGGCTATTAACAATCTAACGTTATAGTTTCTGCAGTTTGACCTCCAATGAAGTTCAGAAAAATCGTGAAATTATGAAAAATGTGTGTTACTGTGTTTTCTTTCGAATCGGCCCGCTTAACTTTATGTCCGTTTCCTCAGGCAGCAACGTAAGCGAGCAAGAGAAAAAAACGAGAGATTTAAACGAATATCGCGCCAATAAATACAAAAATACACACTTTTAAATTAATTTTGGTTCACAATGCTAACGCTATAATTAAATTAAAGACGTTATAAATGTAATGTTGCCGGATAAGTCTTACCTCATATCTCCTCAGCTGCGTTTTCTTTCAGCTCGAGAGACTGGTTTCAGCCTGCGGAGGTCGTCGCACTCGCATATGCAGGGTCCATACGTCATCAACCCTGGGTTATTTAAGTTAACTGACCATTAGATTCGCAAGTCATAAGCATATTAAACAATTTACTATTAACTTAGAATAACAGTCAACTTTATAATTGTTAATATTCTGAAACAAGACAGTTTTGATGACGTATGCAGCCGAGAAATGCGACCTCCGGAGGCTGCAGCCTTCGCATTGAGACACGGCCAATTACTATTATTATTAAATTATTATCCTTCTCTAAACTAATGACGTTATAAAATGTTGCCAGACTAGAAAATATATCGAAATCATGCAGAAATATATATTTGTGGTAATAAAATTGCAAAATGCACACACGAGACGGGTTTACTGTGTGCCGCTCATTACTCCTCTCTCTCAGTGCACTCTTAAAGTTGAACAAACAGGTGACTTTACAAGAGTAAACTTTGGAATTAAATTAGCAAATTTACCTTTCTGAAGTAAAAATTCTGATGAAAGTGTGGAATTTCGTAGCTTTCCTTGGCTGAAGAAAAAAATCCTCTAGAAATTGCTGTATTGTGATTCACAGAAAAAATATTTTTACTGTAGAATTTACCCGCCGTTGAAAAAAGACCATGATGCTGTGCAGATCTACAGCAACTTGCTGTATACAAGTTCTACAGTAAGCATTTGCTCATTTTACAGTAATAATGCTGTGAAAACTACAGAAATTTGTTACAGTGTATGCTTAATAACGTGAGGTCATGTAAATGCTTTAAATAGTTTTCTTTTTCAGGGAAAGGTCATAAACGGCCAAAGCAAAATCCAATCGCCACAGGTAGATTGTTGTTCATTTTCTGATTTCCTGCCGTATGTAAATGCCTTAACCAGCTTTCTCACAGTTTTGTGTAAAAGACAAACGTCATAAACAGTAACACAAAAGTAAGTAATAGATAAGTCTGCTCTTGACTCATGCAGTTGATGGAGAAACTGTGAAATTAAAAACTTGTGTTACATAGAGGGTTTGCAGACATGAGAAGATAGAGAAAAGGTAATTACAGTTACTGTTTTTTGGACCATTTTTGCCTTTATTAGATAGACAGTATGTCAGGAGCATTTACTGTAAAAAAAGATGTACGTAGTGTCCGTGACGTCACCCATAGGTTTCTGAAGATCGTTTTTGTATCTTAAAATCAGGCGGTGCTTGTCGTTGCCATCTTGGCATCACTATGCATCACTAGCAAAAAATCATTCAATTCACACAAAAATTCACCCCCTCACAGTTGTCATGAAGGGCAAAATTAGCTATACAGACACAAAAAAATTACCAGGCTGTAAACATAATTTTCTTCTGTATAGTTGGCCATTTTAACATGGGGGTCTATGGGAATTTAATCCCTTTTGGAGACAACCTCAAGCGGTCAGTCGATGAATTGCCGTTTTAATCACTTCTGTATTGGCTTCATTAGAGAGAATTGAAGGTTGCCCCTCGGTCATTACAGGATTAGAAAGTGCAGGTTGGAGAGAGAAGTACGGGATCGGCAAAGGACCTCGAGCCAGGATTCAAACTCTGGTTGCCGTAAGTGCATCTGCACCATATGTCAGAGCACTGCCCACTACACCATCATCAGTATAGGTTTTGACAGATTTCCTGTCAGCTTTTTGAATGACTAGGTAGGGAATAGGCGGTTACGTCACTGCCTGTGAGAAACCTGACAGATGCAGTTTTCTCTGGGTACCCAGTTTAATTCAGTCTGATTTTTAATAGATTTTTAATAATAAGCTGAATTTTGATAGATGTCTAATTATTTTGTGCATGTGAATACACTCACTGTCTTTATAGTTTTAACACTTAATAACTGGCATCTGCGTGATGTGCACCATACTGTGGTCTTGGTGTCAGGATAAGTATTTTATTGTGAAGCTGTAGGTGATACACAGCCCTAGTGTGTACAGTACTGTGCAAAAGTCTTAGGCCACTATGCTACCATTAGATTAGTTGTTTGAAATTGAAATTAAAGCTAAATTAAATTAAATCCTAATTTCTTATTCTTATCAAATGACTTTAGGACTTTAGTCTCCTCAAAAAAGCTCAAGATGTGTTTCGTGCTAAGAGAGGTCACACTAAATACTGACTATAGCACACGCCTGGCCAGGCAGTCCTTTGTGCTTCTTTAAAACAACACGTGACAGAGTAATGGTGTCTGTAAACAAACACAAATTATTGATACGTTGACCACGCTCATCCCTTACCAAATTGACTATGATTTACTATAATATTTATGCCATTACAATGTGAATCAAAGTCAACAAAGACTTGCTCCTTAAGAGGTTGAGGATAACATGACTATCTCACCATCCCACATGCATTTACCATGTCTCTGTTTATACGACAGAAAGTGCTTCAAAGCTGAAGGGACAAACCGCTGCAATATGTGGAACATGGAGATCTTGGACAATAAACAAGGGAGATGATGTTGTAAACACTTAAATAGCGGAATGCTGCACTGTTACGTTTAAAGATGTACACAGAGTAACACCTAACAATTTACAAGCTAACGTACCATTAAATGAGCAACAGGGGAAAAACCTGCTAAATATTTCCTCCATCACCACTCATTTTTCCATTTTTAACTTTCTGCTACTCACTTAACCATCATGTGCTGCTCTGTGGCAAACGTCTGTTTATTTGCTAAAAGACATACCAGGAAGTAAAATTCCAAACAATGGCATGAACTTATAAACCTCATTCCTTTGCTTGGCCCACCTGGATGCAGAAACAGCAGGAAAATTCCAAAGAAATGGACACGCATGCCATTTAGAGGACTCGACAAACAAAGACTGTCTGGGAGCAACAGGTCTTTGGAAAGATCAAGATAAAGACAAATACAATAAAAAAATGTGCATTCAGTTTATGGTGATGACCGCTGTGCTATTACCAATTTTAGCACATCAAGAACTGTTGCAGATGTTTGAGTTTTCTGGATGTTGGCAGTATGTTGCCTTCCCTCAGATTGAGCATGTGGAAGACGTGCCGAATGATGACAGACACAGATAATCTCAACAGATAATCTCACCATACAGTTTGTTCAGATAGAATTATGCACACTCAGATTACAGACCATGAAGAGGGTAAATCTTAAAGGAAAAGAGTTTAGGTCAACTTAAATGTTTCGATCCGAAGGTTCACCCAAAATGCAAACTTCTGTCATACTTTTCCTTTAAGCCTTTAAGTATGTTTTGTTTAAAGTTCTATACTTCGTTACATCTTAAATCATATTCGTTACGGAGTTATTTTTTTTAAATAATGCAGGGCGAAAAAATTACGCCACGGATGATTGATGGGCGCTAAACTTACAGACAAAACAGACGTCATTAATGCAGACCCTAAATTTAATTCTTATGAAAGAAACCTCTGGCCATATTTAAGAGACCATTTTGACCACAAGTGCAAGAAAGGCAATAGCTTTATTATGCAGTGTTAGGTGTGTTTGCCCAAGGTCACTGACCTTGCATCTTATAAAAACTTGACATCAAACCAGCGCAAGCATGTTCAGGTAAACTAAAGGGGACAGAGAATGAAAAACCATTTTTACCTTGTCTTTGTTGAATAATGGTAGTCTACCCGCATTCACGAACATACAAAAAGTGCTAGACATGCTAAACATGTCAGTCTCATAGAAATTCCTCTTTTAGAAATGTCAGCCAGAAAACGGCCCAATCTGAAAAAATGATGCTTATGACATCACAGGCATCTAACTGCCCCTCTACTTTAAAATAATTGGCTACATTTTTTGAGTGGCAGCAAAGTCAGCCAATCAGTAATGAGATTGCAAGTTAAGCCAGTAGGGGGAGCCAAATAGGTGCAAAACCACTTGTTTAAAATCCCCCACCCTAATAGAGCTATCTGAGAGAGGTTTTTAGAAAGCTTCTAAGGCATTACAGACCCAAACAAAAAATTTTTGTCTACATGTCACATCACAGAACAAGGATAAATACCCCGTTCAATCATTCTATGTCACCTTTAATGACTTAGGGTTTAAATTGTGTGTGTGCACTGCGATTCGGACCTGAAATCGATTCACAAATGTCAAGAATCGATTCTTAAATGTTGGTTTACAAAATAATAACGTAACGTTATCAGAACCAAAAGGCGGAACTTAACTGGAGGAGCGGTGCTGCAAACGGACAACTTAAGAGAGTGCGCATTGCACGAGCACATAGCGGAGCTTACAAGAGCAGGAGAAAGAAATAAAATCTACAAACATTAACCTGGCTTTGAGAGCAAATGTGACGTAATGACGTCACAGATTTGCATATCTGATTTATGTGTCATAAAATGAATGAAAAGGGTTCTATTTTAGAGTAGATCTGCTAATGGTGCATTAGTGCTTTGATTCGTCACTGCAGAAACACTGGGGTTGTTCAATGCGTGTACACACCATCTAAATTTCGGAAACTGCATTTGAGGTTTCTCTCACATTTTTGCTTGCCTATAAAATTTTTAAAATCCCAATCACATCAATATTTCTTAGTTATAAAAAGCTTTTTATTTAATTTACTTTTTGTTGTTGCACTTTCATTGCAAAGGTGTTCCTTCAATTACAAACAACTAGTTTGGGATTTATGTCCCTTTGTCCTTTTTATACTACCCTAGAATCAACCCCCCTGTAAAAGTAACTGGTAATTTACTCTGAGTAAAGTTAAAATGACCTACTTTTACTCAAGTAGATTTTTAGACCAGTCACTTTACTTTTACTTTAGAAACATATCATTAAAGTAATGATGTAGAGTTGAATATTTCAAAGTATTGTGATAAATGATGATGAAAATATTTTAATAAATTATACTAAGCACACATTTGGCAGTCCCCATTAAATTCCATTGTATGTGTTTTCCTACCATATGGAAGCTGTGTGCTCATCATCATTTTTCTAAATATTATTTTTTGGGTTTATCAGAAAAAATATATTCATACAGGTTAAGAACAACATGAGGATGAGAAAATTATGACAAAAGTTACATTTTTGAGTGAACTATCCCTTTAATTGTTTAAGATTAGTTTTGCCAACAAAAAATATAAACTGTCAAAACACGTTTCTGAAATGGATGTCTTCTTGGAACTCAAAAAACTGTTCGATAAAATGCCAAGAGTAAATTTCTGCAAATTCTAGATAAATGCTAACTACACTGATGATGATTAAATATAATACAGTTTTAATTTATTTTGGATTTTGTTACATATTTCCAAAGTTTGATTTATGATATTCCAAAGTTTTGATGTGGAATAGAATAATTAAGAATGAGTAAGTGTGTCCGAACCTTTGACCGGTTAGGTAATTAGTTTGCTTCTGGTGCATGAACCGGCTGTGAGTCAACGTTTCCTTATGCTACTGTTAAATCTATAGCATCATTACAAAGAAATTGTACATGCACTATTGACTAAGTATAGTTGCTTCTTCAACATCATCACTTACACTAATAAATGTTTATATGCCAGTTTGCATTAATATTAGGCATTTTAATAACAATAGATTTATATAATATTAAATACACTGATGATGATGATGAGAAAGTCTTTGCTGTTCTTCTAAAGCTCAATTCAAGCACAGTACACTTCTCAACAGTAGATCTATTTCACATTTCATTTAAAATTCAAGTTTGCAGATCTATTTAGTTGGGCTGTAAGTGGATGTCTGGGTCCATGTGTGTAGTTTTGTGATTTCTGGTGTAGTTTTTCCCTTATTATTAGCAATCTGAGGGGAATTGCAGGCCTACAAATCAGTTTTCTTGTCATCTGTATTCTGTTAATATTTATGATATCGCTACTATTCAGCATTTTTTAAAAGAAATATCTTTGAATACTAGTTTTATGACTTTCACCATCTGTTTCTCATTGATTCTAAGCAAGCGAGTGAAACCCATCTGTCAGTATCTTTTAAAGAGCTCAGCTCCGTTTCAGCATCTAGAGGAGATAAAAGTAATGCCCAGGTTTGAAAAGAAAGTCGGTGAGTTGTTGAGAGGTGAAGAGGCCTCAGGCTCCTCAGGTGAACAGCAGTAAATGTTAAAGTATTCGCCATAGTTTGTGCAGTCGCGATCTGTTCCTTTCAGTGATTTCATAAATTATTAGCGACAGCTCTGCTGGCAGACATTGGGGGTCATGGAGCTGAGAGCAATAAATCAAATAGATGCAGAATAATAATGGAAAGTTCAACACCCTGTATAATGTGGTGCGCTGGAGAGTATCTAGTGTTTAGTTTCTGTCCTCACTGAAAGGTAGTTTGGTACAATAGATACTTTTACAAGTATATAATTATAACTAACTAAGTGGTGAGTTAGAGTCTCATAATTACAGTAATTCATCAAAAACCTGTAATCGACACAAA